>NC_042494.1:56929834-56970767 GCF_005508785.2 Acyrthosiphon pisum
AAATAAAAATTTTATGGATATTTTAGAAAAAAAACTAAAAAAAATGGAAAATGAAAATGTCCATAAAGAGCTCAAATAAATCAAAATATTTGAAAATGTATGGTGTATAGAAAATGCTAAGATAAACATTCAGTCAAAATTTCATATATCTACGGTCATTTTTTTTTAAAGTTACACCAAAAACCCAAAATCGATTTTCTCGAAAACAGATTTTGCGTAAAAATTCCCGTTTTTCTTTAATTTTTCTTTTGTTTTTCACGGCGCTTTTGAAAACTATTGGAATAATTTTACTTTTGACCCCCCAAAGTACCAACTAGATTCACTTTCCTATCAGAAAAGGTACTGTTGAAGAAAATCCAAGCACTTTTACTGTCCTAAAACGTGATGACAGACACAAAAATAAAAAAAAAAATAAAAAAACACACATCATTGTAAAATCAATACATTCATCGTTCCACTCAGAATCTAAAATTAAAGAGAAAAGGGAATTATTGTCATACAATGGCTATTTTCTGCAAAATCGATTTTATATTCATAAAATATATTTCACCAACGGTAGATACTTGACATTTTCATACTTTAAATATTCTACTATTTTCTGTGTATGATATAATTTCTAAAAATATTTTAACTCTTTTTGAGCTGTTTATAGATATTTGAAATTTGAAATTTTTGTATAATAAAATGTCGAATAAAAAATTATTCACTGTTTAAACTTGTAAAAGGCAATACAAGACTCCTCTAAAGATATCAGTTTTTACAAAATTTGTCAAAATGGAAAAAACTCACAAACTGTTTGTAGCTAAACACATTTCATAAATTTTAAATATTGATACCTATGATTTGATAATTTAAAACAAGGTTCCTCAATCCTCATACGTTTTTATAACTATAATTAAAAATAAAAGTTGAGCGTAACTCTTTAAATATTTTTTATGAGCGTGTAAAGTTTGAATGGTGACGATATTGGATATTCACGCATAAAATAACGAATTCTCATTAAACTATTTTCTTATTTTGTTGTAATTCAAAAACAAATAACTGTAAATACTTGACATATTTGGCGAATGTTTATATTTGAATTTTCTATACAAACTAAAGTTTTCGAAACATTTTCACTTTTTTGAGTTATATATGGACGCATTTAAATTATATAATTTTTACAACTTTTTGTTTACTTCTCATTTGAAGTTAAATTTTGGTAGTAAGTAATTATATATTCGAACACAGAATAAGTAATTGAGACATTTCGTTGCTTTTCAAAAATATTGTTCGTGGGACTTGAAACTTTTTCGTTTATTATTATTATTATATTTTATATACACAAAGACATTTTCAAATGCAATGCGTTTTTGTCAAATATCAATTCGATCCACCCGCCACCGTATGTATCTTCTATTAATATCATGGCAAAATAAATGAAATTAATACCATTATAAACCTGATATACCTACTAATATAAATTATAATAACATAAAATGGGGTTTGGTTTGTTATTATAAAATATAAAATAGAATATCAATCATAAAATATACCTATAGGTACTTGGGCAGTCATTTGGATGACAGCGGACCGTCTTTACTCAGAATTGCTATTAGTATGCAATGATTAATATTATCATTGAATTCAAATTTAACACATAAATTACGGTGACCATTACTCAATAACGTGGTACACTCTACACCACGGATAGATATACTATATACATAATAATTATCTTAAAGCGTGCTTGACACCTATAACTACATACAGGGCGATTACCTACATCTTTTCATTTATTTTTTTATTTTAAATGATTTCAATTAACAGAACAAAAAAATACACCATTTAGTTTTACTTATTGTTTTATTTTGAAAATCCCCTAAATGTTGTGCCAGTATTATTATACCGAATGTGTGCTTCAAATTGTTTCTTAAATATTATTAATATTGGTATAAAAATATCATAATCGTAGATATATATATTTTTATTTTTTTATTGCGTCTATACTGATATGTTTATCTGCCGTTCGCTATTTAATTTTCGGATCTGTAACGTGGCCTTCTTTGCTGTTCGACTACGCAGTACAATGGTTTTTGATTTACTCGATAATAATCTAAGTAAATGGTGCTTAAAAGGGACGGTGGCGTAGAGACATTTATTTTCAAATGAGAAATGTGCATTTGACAATATCAAAACCGCTTATTGTTCGAGTAATTAGATTTGAACTTTTCTTGTATATATACGTATTAGGGTGTTGACCAGTCACTAAAGGATAATAACCGATAATAGTACAATCTGTTTTTTTGTTTTATATTTTTTTTAGGGAACCAATTAAAATACAAGATTTAATCTCTACGGTTCTTTCAGACAATTGTAAAAAATAAATTGAATTCCGATTTTTTAATTAAAGAAATCAAATTATATTATAATTAATTTTATGATAGTTAAAATTAAATACGTTTTAGTAATTTGCTCCTTTTTTTATCAGAAAATAATGATCATAATAATAATTATAATAATATTTGAATCCGAAAAGTATTATAATTTTTGAACTTCCGATAATTTGATAACTTATATCATATTATAGTTCTGAAAATTGTACGTATTTGATGACAGAGAAAACGTAATTAAAATTTTATTATGTCTACTGAACATTCATGAACTTTGTTTACGGATACCGTTCTATAGTACCTATATTGTAATATATACGTTCAAAAGTTCGTGTACAAGGCAAACATAAAGAGTTTAGCTAATGAGTAAAAAATTCTAGTTTTCGGGTTAAATATTTGGTTCAAATTTTAAAGTTAATAATACACGCAGTTTCCGCACGTACATAAAAATGCGGTTTAATATCTCATTTCGAAAGTTTGTATAAGCTTTTAGAACTTTCAAACATAAAGTAGCAATATTATTCGTCGTGCAAAGTGTGCATATATTGTTACGCTGTTGAATGTAAATATCGTCCGAAGGTATGTAATATCATGTACCTACCAGCTATATATTACACCGGAACCCGTGTGGTCGTATCCATTTTAAACGGGACGAATGACGATAAAAACAAGAATAATGCGATTTATAAATTTGTACGGAGTTCGGCGATCGATATAAACGAATTTATAAATTTCGCACCTATACCTATTGCTATATGACGCGCAATATGTGGCCAAGTACACCACTACAACTACATAATAATAATAATATGTCTCCAAGTTTCTCGTCTTTCGTTTCGTATATAATATGACGTATTCCTGGGTCAATCAAAACACCTCGACCCCCCCTCCCCTCAATACAATTTCGGTTTAAAATTACCTAAGCTCTAATGAACATACCTATGTAAATTAAAACGAGTAGGTACCTAATATATGATTAGCCAACGAGTAGGTAGTCATACCCATATGACTATAATCAGAGGTGTTTGTATGAATAAATTCAACCCATAATATGCAAAAACTTATAAAACGGCACTTATCAATTACATATTATATATATTAATAGAAATAAAAAACTCAATATTCTGGGTTGGTATATTTTTTCGCTGGTGTAAACCGACAGAAAGGCCCCCTAGTCGGACATTCTCCTATTTACGCCACTGCTTATGAGACTATAACGCCAGCTGCATGGCGTCATTCGGCAATAACAATATATGATTGATAATAAAAAACTTTTTTACGACATGGTCAAGCCAATTTGTCAGCGTATCAGAGAATGTAGAAATACAAAAGAAAATCTTGTCGATATAAAGTTCTGTGATGTTTCAATTTGACACATTAAACAATTCTAAAATATATTTTACAGAAAATATTCATTTAAATAATATTACGATAATTCAATGTTACGGTATGAAGAAAAAATTGTTACGATTCCGCGGTTATAATAATATATTATATTATGTTCCATATTAATGACCTGTTGATAATAATAAATAATTAGGCGTAATTATAGTAGCTCGGGAATTCTTAACAACTTCATGTCCATAGCGTGTTGGTTCGTATATGAGCCATTTATTGAAAAATATGTGTTTTATTGTAAGGCTTGTTTTACATGTATTGCATATTAGTGACTGATCTTTGTTTATTAGAAAGGAATATGCAGCAAAAATGTGTCAGATTCTTATTCTGATGATAGAAATATCTTGACGTTGGCTGAGGTCCGGAGGTGTATACCATATTGTTTCGTCGAACATTTGATAGATTTTGTATTTTGAATAAATGTTTTATTTATTAATCAATGAAATTTTCGGTAAGTTTACAATGTACATAAGATAATATTATAGTGTATTTAATATTAACTTGTAGATAACCATAGTTAATAAGTTAAGATAATAATTTACAAAATGTCGTCTTAAATGTATCGTATAAAGTCACTTACAATATCCTACGCTTAGACGTGCGTTGCTAAAAAGATAAAATACGTTTAGTGGTGTCATTCAAGAAGTGTGTCACTTCCTCGTACTTACCCATCATGTATGTGCGATCTATAATATTATAAGTAACAACGACGAGAATTTCGACGAAAATAATGAGGTCGTTTCGCATTATCAAAGGCGGTTTAGAGTGTTTAGACAATCGAGATGGTACCTGTTGTATTATACGGGTTGTCCCTTTCCCCGCCGTATGATTTACTGTTCTTTTGAAGTGGTCGAGTTGGTAATATTATATTATGCTCACACCACCAGTAATATACCGACACGATTATGCCCTGTGTACATATTATATTAGTGTGCTCGGGTCCGGGACAGTGAGCAGCATCCACGCACAGGATATTAATATTGTTATTGTTATCATCTAATATTATTATTATTATCATTGAATATATTGTGTAATACCGGCATAGGCTTTTATTAAGGATTTAGGTCGGTCGTGAACCATCGCAAACAAATCCGCGTACGTATAATATACTGTTGACTGACGGTCATAATTAAACGTCCGTGGTCAATGTAATAGTATTATTAATAAGCCATAATATTATTATATTATAGCTGGCCGTCGATGGTAGTACCTGCCTAATAATAATAATATTATTATAATCAATGTATAAATATAATTTGCCAAACGTCACTCGAACGTGGTACATTAACCATATACCTATATAGTATGTGGGCATAATATTGTTTTACGCATGATGAGCTTTCGTTTTGCGCCGTAAATTTTTCGTCAGATTGTTTGCGAGGACGTGCTTTTGATATGCCCATGCGGTCCATCGCCCAAAAATAATGAAGTAAAACCCAAATGTGTATGGGCATTATGAAAATATATTATACCGTTATCGACTTCTTCATAATATTTGCACAAATATCAATTGCTATCGACACTGTCAGCCGCCGCGCCAAACAAACGATAATTTATTCGACTTTAATATTACACAATACCCGTGCATTTTGATAACATAATATAATATATAATGCTGTTATTGTTTTGGTCGGTTCCATTGAAATATATTTTTTATGAAACGAATCGCATTAAGTGTTTTTAAATTGAATTTTTAATTTGATATTAAAATATGTATATAGATGTATTATCTATGTACATATTTTTTATTATATATTTTCATACTTACGTGATTTATTCGGTTATCTCATTTGTATAGCTGTATAGCATAATAATAATAATATTATATTATAAACTATTCACTACTCAACGTATCGACGTACAATTATTATTAATCTCTTTGATTTTTAAACTGTTTACGATTATAAAATGTTCAATTTTATTTTATTGTGTATACAAAAATACAAAAGAGTATTCAATGAATACTTTCATACTAGGACGTGATTATATTATATCTAAAAGTTCCGATAACTCATAAGTCGGGTTTACAATGTTCAATAGTTTGGATTGATATACACATATACATTGGTATTACACAATAACATTATTATGATATTACTGCAGAAAGTTGAACTAATCTGTTTGATTCAGTCCGACGGCCTTATAAAATCGAAGCTTCGCATAGTTTTTATTTATCGTAAAATTGACATTATATGAGAAAATAAACTTAGTTTTTGGTAGTGTTTCAAAGAATATATTTTTAAAATACTTAGACGTCAGTTTAAACATCCCTAAATAACGATCCGCGTATAAAATATAAATGCACACATTATTTTCTGAAAAAAAAAATAAATAAAATCATCATGTCACCGTGGGACACAATTTAATTTATAGTAATATTATAATTTTCAAAATAAAATAATTGATTATACGAAACCGTTGAAAATGTAAGAAAACGTAGTCAAAATTAAGTAGTACATATTTTAACATATTTATGTTTAGAAATATTTTTAAATACGTCGTATAAAGTAGCTTTTAACAATTATTGCTGATAGAACTAACATATTATTAGTCGTTCATAGACTGGATTAACTAAATATATTTTATTAATTAACCAAATAATTGAATGATTTTCAAATTATGTAATATAATTCATGAAAAAAAAAAATCATTTACCTTTTTATCTATTTTTGATTACAGCTATAATGTATTTTTAAACTGCAGCCTATTTGTTAGTGCTGAACAATGATGTTTTTGTTAGAATTTTTCTTTTTTTGACAAATGATTATATTTTTGGAGAATCTGAAGTACGACATATATAAATAATGTATATTTCAAAATGTTTATAACACTATGCAGGTAGTAAAAAATATAAATGCATACGATTCATAGTCAAATGTACAAAAATATTTTCATAGTTAGATTAATATTATGAATTATTATTATAATAATTTTCTTTTATCAGTGTTTAGATTTTATTAAATAATGAGTTTAACAGAAGCTTAAAGTAGATTCAGGTTCAAATTAAAAAGTCTGGTATTTAAAAAAACATAGTAACTACATATATGCAGCTTATATTGTATCTAGTAAGTATTCATAGAATTTGAAACTACTGTAGTATGACGTATGTTTACTATAGTATGATCATACAGAAATAAATAGTATTATATTGCAAGAGTTATTCAAATTGTTGATGAAACCACTATAAGTATCACGTGTATTATAATAGTTTCTAACAAATTTACAAACAGTAATCCGTGCATGTATAATTTAGATATAGGTTGTGACTTGTGATAATAATAATATATACCTACTATTGATGTATTAATAACTTTAGTCTTATTAGTTTAATATTGTATTATTCGATGCATAAAATAAAAAAATCCATATCAAACCACTCGATATTTTTCGTCTACAAGGAAAATCTATGAACAATTATAAATATTATGTTTTTGTTAATAAGTCACCATGAGAATGAAAACCTCACGAAAAATCGGTCAAAAACCTTGTAGCCCAAAAATATATTAATGTTAAAAATATGTCTAAATTATTTTAGTAATGTAATATAAATATTACGTAGGTATAATATAAAAATATAAAAATAAATTGTGGGGTAGACCGGTAACTGTGGACTGTATGATGGTATGGGTAACTTTACAATAAAAAGTCGTAGGTATTTTGTTAATTTGCCAGGTGACGGCCTACTATTCCCCTAAAAAAAATAATAATGAATAAAGGGACACAAAAGTGCCGGCCGGCGTAGGGTTCTTAAAACTAATTACAATAATTCAACTTACGATAGTATAATAGTCATATGGGGCTCCGTGATGCCGGTGATCACTGACGGTGAGATTCCTAGGTGATGGTGAAACTGACGGTGAGGTACGGGTGATGGTGACGTTAAGGTGCAATGGTGTCGGTAACAAAGAAAAACTAATACGTAGCTTTGCCCGTGAAGTAGGTACACAAAAACAAAAACATAAAAAGTAAACGGCAAGACAATCTCGTGATAATGCACCAACACCGGCAACTGGTCGCGAAACTCGGGTGCGTGCAACTGATGGCTAACCGGTGACACCTGATCGCAGCGGTGTAGTAAGGTATGTCGGGTGGCAGTTTTTCTCATCACCGTTTTGTTTCGGTATATGAGGTCTGAACACTGAACATAAATAAATATCATTTGTTCTTCAAACAACTTTTATATATCTAGGTACACAACTGTCAAATATTACATACAGAAATTAAAAAACTTAAAACACTTAGGTGGTATAGCCGTTGTAGGTATATAGTAAGAGGATTAGCTTTAGAGAATAACTAAAATACAGTTATAGCTTTAGAAAAATAACTATAATAAGTCATTAATATAGGTCAGGCCATGTGAATGTGTTGGAACCACGAAATTTAATCAATTGTAATAAAACCCTGCAGTCACGACAAATGTGAAGAAGTCTCCAGTACGTCGGTGGAATGTGTGCGGCGGTCGTACTCGGGTATTTTATTGTATTTTAATTTTGTGTTTGTTCCATTTCAGTGTACCAAAATTAATAAAATATTATTGTTCACAGTTAGATTAGGAGTAGATAAAACACCTTGCTGTTTGTTTGAATTCGATCCTAAAACGATTAACTATTGGTCATGTTCCAGAGGATTGGAGGAGATATAGTGTAGTTATATTAGATACTTTAACCAATTGGTTAGGTTAGGTTAGTTGCTTAATGTTTTTTTTTTTCAGATTTTCCAGTATACTGAGGTACATTTACCACGAAAAAGTGCACACACAACAATATTCAGTAAATTTTTTTATTTATTTGCTGAAAATTGTGAACTCGTGGGATCCCAACGATTTTGTTCTTCCATTATTCCATAGACCATAAATAAATAAATAAATAAATAAATTCTATAGTTATGGTAATAATAGAAAGGAAAAATAATGATTATACTTAACAAGTTTCCAATTATAACATTTCTTTTTAAAAAATATTAAGAAATGTAGATACCTATATTATGATAATATGTTTATATTATTATGTGTCATTTGCTTTTATATTAAACTTAAATATAAACAAACGAATATTTTCTCGAATATTTATAAAAAAAAAAGGTACTTATATATATATTTCCTTTTACAATAAATAAAATTATCATTAAAGTCGAGTCAGAAAAATAGATTTTTTGGTGTGGAATGAAATCGAATTTTATTACAAGGAATAAGAAGATATACGATAATTGCCTGTCATAATTTCTTTGTCTGGAGAAAGCACTTAATAATGATTTACACAAATTACTATAATATTTGATCCATTAAAATGTTCATCATTCAAAAATCATTTTAACCGTGGTATTATGTTTTTCAGACGATTAGTTTTATACGTGCATTATTTAATAATTTATTTATCTTAAAACTACACACATATTTTAGTATAATTCAATAATAATATAATATATTTTGGCATTTACACATTTTGTTTTATATATAACTAAGTGCCCGAAGTTGTTCAGGCCAAAGATTTATTTTTTTAATAGATACCTATATTTGTACAAAATATATAAGCCATATAATATCTTTATTTTAATATCGCTGATTTCGCACACTTCATTGCCCGTAAAAAATGTCAACTCTTAAAAAATTGTGGTTGTTCAACTTCTTTTGGGTGTAACTCGCTGCAGTAAGTGCAACTACGCCGGATCGCGGACATTGTGCGACAGTATATCAAGTAGGCATTGTGCGAAAATTCCATTTTATGCCGCAATGCCGCATGCTTGATCTGACCGATTAACCAATGGAAACCAATATACAAATAAAATATTAATTTCTACTAATTATTATTTCCCCTACATAACCAATAGCAACCATTTATAAACAACAATTTCCATCGTAAATCTCAAAATACCTGTTTGATAAATATTATTATATTGTATAATATAGATGTATAGGTATTTGCACGATAATCAAATAAATTATTCAAAATTATAGATAAACGTCATGTTTAAGTAACTACGCCATATTACCATCATGACAATCGTAATTAATTAAAATATAATTGCACACTTTTTAAAACCGAAACAATATAATAGAACATAAAGATTGTACGAGATGATTTTGTCGTCAGTCGATCGAATTATGGAAATATCAAAAACTTACTAAAGCTTGGTTTCGTTGACGATGGCAGAGCTTAATATAAAAAAAGGCGACCTAGACGTGTCAGAATACACTTGAAACTATGATAATACGTCGAAAAAAATCCCGCGGTTTAAGATATTCAGCCCACGATAAAATCGCTTTTAAGTTCCGTCACCGGGTGGGGAATAATATAAAAAAAAAAAAAAATATCGCCAACTTTGCTGTCGTTGTAAAAATATACGACGCATAATCGGCAATATACGTTATCGGTAATAACGTTTAATAATCAAATATTGTTTTTAGCACCACCATGTATTCCATTTTATAATAATATAGGTGGGGATTAAAATTGTCAGATAGTTCCTATATATAAGCCATTTTACGTAAACAATGTGCACAATAAATTATAATATTCCACTACACCAAAGTACAATACGCGTATTTATTTATTCTGTTGCAGAACAAACACGGACACCGTCACATCGAAACTATAATAATATTGTAACGAGAGCTAACGGACGGCATTCGCAAAATATAATAATAATATAATATACAATATGATGCCATAGCGTATTGTACGATTCGTATACAACCGAAATGAATAAAACGTTTTTTTTTTTTTATTATTTTTTTTTTCATCTACGACGCTTACTTTTTTTTATCGTCTATTCGACGAACATTCATATTATTATTATTATTATTATTATTATTATTAATATCGAATATCAGCTTTATATAATCCCCGGTGGCGGCAGAGACAGTAGCCGTCGTAATATTGTTATATTATATAGCCGTTAGGCGAAGATTCGATAAAAATTTCAACCGGATTTACACGACGTACGTCCCCGAAGGCTCCCGAATGAGCGCCATTGGAAAGTTTCGTTAAAGTTTTTAAGTGTTTCACCACGTCGTACTATAATATTATATTATATATACGTACGTGCATATACATATCGGATATGTACGTCGTACAATAATTGTCTACATATATAGATTCTACAACACATACACATTACTGCACGGTCGTCTGGAACTTGTTGAACTCGGCAAAAGTGGTATACGCTAACTCGATATATTATAATTATTATAAAAGTACGCCGTTGGTATAATAGTCTCGTTTAAACCAGAGTGGTGTTCACGTCGCACACGCCTGCAAACTATATTATGCACATATTATATCATAATAATATAATAATTCAATATTCGCGTGTATAAGACGCAGTGTGTGTTTATCCTAAGTCAATTTTTGAGTTTTCAAAATATTAAATATTTTCTTTTACACAAGAAAAACAAACCATTTGTTGTTGTTTTTACCGTGCCTAGTGGTTTTTAAGGATTTTAAATCATATTAATCGCTATTTTTTTTTATGCCAATAGTCTGTCTTATAAGTGGTCTGGTGTCGGTTTTTCAAATTTTCTGCAAACCTATAAAATTGAAAAATTACATTTTGATAGGCAACTACATTTTTTATCTGAAAGAAGAAGACTTCCTACCGGCCTCATTGAACTCCGACATTTTATTTTATTTCAAATAATCTCTATATATATAAATGGATCCCTTTTTCCCTTGGTCATCGCACTACGCGTGAACGGCTGGACCGATTTCACTAATTCTTTTTTGTGTATTCGTAATTATCAGGACAAGGTTATTATGAAAGACCATTTTAGGAAAATCAACTGGAAAAGTAGGAAATATGGATGTCAAAAATACAATAGTGGAGCATCTGTCCAGAAAAAAAATAAACTAAATAATAAAAAAATGTATTGTTTCAGATTAAAATAATAATAGTGTATTATACATATATGGGTTGCTATTGGTTAATCGGGAATGTTTGTTGATTTGTATTATTAATTATCTTCAATAAATATAATAATATCTATATATAAATGAATGTTGGTGTGTAGAATAGACCTCTGGGAAAAAGGTGGGTTAATTTAAAAAAGGATAAATTTGGTTTTTTTATTCATCGGATTTTAGTACGGTTAGGTTAGATTAGGATTTTGTATTAATTGATTATATTAATCCATCGTAGGTGGACAAACTTGATATAACTTTGATGCTCTAGAGTTAATTCATACACTTACGTACAAACAGCACGGGGTCCGCGATCTACCGCAAGTAGATTACCTACGTGATAATATACTGCTGCAAATCAGAATTTTTATTCCAGGCAACGGAAAAAATAAGATAGGTAAGTTTTTAACACTATACACCGAATATTAAATAATTAATTGAACAAAGTTTGAATCATATAGAGTTGGTACATTTAACGGGCATCAAAGTACACGAGATCAGCTATTTTTAATAAAAATATATTTATCAATAATACCGCTAGAAACATTTCAATACGTTTTCATTAACCGTTTTTAGGATTCCGTACGGTAAAACGGGACCCTATTATTAAGCCTCTGCTGTCCGTCCGTCCGTCTGTCACCAGGCTGTATCTCATGAACCATGAAAGTTAGAAAGTTGAAATTTTCACAGATTATATTTATGTTGCTGCTATAACAACAAATACTAAAAATCCTATAATTATAATATAAGCAGTGTTGCCAACATATTTATAGATTTCGGTATGGAACCCTTCGTGTGCGAGTCTGACTCGCACTTGGCCGGTTTTTTTTTATATTTACTTGCCGATCACATTGAACAATACAATTTGGATAAAAATTATAAATATCATCGTCCAAAGGCAAAATAAACAACCAATCTGCACGGCCGACTAGTGGTAAATATAATTCGTAAGAAAAATCTTAACATTTTATAGAGTTTCAGATTTAAATGTTGATGAACAGAGTTCAATTCGGATGTAGAATATTACATTTTATTAGTTAAAAAAAAAATTATCAAATTCGGTTGATTCTACAGAACATGATCATATTCCCGTAAAGCGTATTTTTGGGGAGTTTTCCGACTGCGTCCCGAAATGACCTTTTTTAATTTTCCTAGTGCGTCCATTTTTGTGGACAAAATTACATTGGCACCGGCTGTGGCTGCCTTAATATTATTAGTAGTAACCCTTGAACTGTGCAATTGACTGACGTATTGTTGTATATTATTTATTTTTATTCGCGTCAGCTAATGGTTTCGTCGTGTAACAGAGCACGTCATTATCTATAATTTATACAATTTGTCTATGTTATATCTAAGTATAATTATTATAACCCACCGCCATCAAAACTCAACACCGATCGATTCGCGCAATACACGAGAAAATCGTTTTTATTTACAAAGTTTCCAGCACGTTCTGCTGAAGAAAACAAAAAAAGTGATGTGCTAGCACTGATACCTTTCGATAGCTATTACACATGGGTCCGTGTAATCGACACTTTGGCGGACTTGACCTAGTAACCACGTTGCTAAGAAACAGTGCGTGTTAGCAGTTGCGGCGGCGGCGAAGCATATTATTTAGTTCTCCGACACTGTATCTAATTGAGAATAATATTTTTCGACTATTCCATTATTCTCGTCACCGCCTGGAAGGTTATTCGGACCGAAAACCTCTCAAAATGGCTTCGAACCATCGCAGTTGCGGCCCGTCCAGGATACAGTGGTTGGAACAGAAGTCCATGAAAAACGGATTCAAGCCCGGAGTGTACGAAAAGTACGGGCTGTATGTGGGCAACTGGGAAGACGACAAGAAACAAGGTGAGTTGACAATTAGTTATTGCAGAGGGTAGGTCAACCGATTAAATGTCGGTTTTAATCGTCGTGTTTTTCGATAATTTTGAGATGGGTTCCTGACATCATTCAGATAATATTGTGTTGTTATTTATTTTAACAATATAGGTAACTATGTAGCTAAATAATAATATGCGTACTATTGGTCTACATCTATCTAAACTGTCAATTTTCACTTTTATATACAGATTACTTTGATTTTTAGTTCCGTCTATGTAATTGTATTACTATAACTAAGTATTTAACGTACTCTATATTGCACTGTTATATATTTTATAAGTTAATTTTCCAATAAATGAATAAATATTATAAAATATTATATAATATTATACAGGATGCATCGAGGAAATTTGACAATTATTGCACATTAAAATACGTTGTATATACGTAAAGATAACCGTGATACACTAACTATATAACAACAATGCCATTGGGCGTGATTTAGAATAACCAAGTTTTAAAAAACCACGTGTCAAAACATAATTTTACTGAGCTTATATTTTTTTGCTTCATCATGTCTTATAATACATTACACGTAGGTGCTTTAAATGAATGATATATTATTGATTGTACCTATTAATTTGTTTTTTTTTTTAATTTAAAATATGAAGTTTATATCTAAATAAATAAATCGTAGTACCTATAAAAAAAAAAAAATATATATATTGTATTCTTATAAAAAATATTAATAGAATAAATATGGTAGGTATTTATCAATAAATCTAAATTGTTATCTATAACAATTGATAATTATAAATTCTCAAATTTGATTTAAACTCATAAACCTAAATCATAATATTAAGATTTTCTATTATTCATTTAAAAATATGGTTTTTATTTACGTTTTCATTATTCTCTTTTTTTCATTAGATACAAACGATTGACGATTCGATTGTAAAAAATTTTTTATAAGTTGTATTATTAATCATATATTGTTTAAAACAATTTGATCTTTCGAAATTGTACTCTTTTAAATCATATAATATATTGGTATAAATTCAAAATTGTAATATTCTGTGTTTAAAATTTTTAACCATCATACAATATTCTCGTGTGGCTACTTTAATTTTATATTTTTAACGCAGCGATAAATATTGGGTTTTACGATGATGTGTTTTTCTATTGTTTTTCGTATATATTGATTTAAAATTTAACATAATTAATAATATCTACACCTGCATGCCTTGAATGCCGTGACACAAGACATGATCAGGGAATATTTTAAATACTTACTACCTACAATAATTTAGATGTATGCAGTACGGGTCATATTATAGAATATTTGTTAGAAAGCTAACGAACAATTCATCATCTTGAGAATATATTATTTTACCTCGACCCACCGTTGTTTATTTAAAAAAAAACAAATATGAATTTTTAATAACAGGTGAAGATTTTGAAACCCCCTGTTTAATGCGGACTTCTCAATAATAAAGTACACCCAAACCCTCAAAACCAACTATACAGCAGAATGACTATCGTTGTTACTCATTTTAGGACATTCGTTGGTCCTATTCCCTTTATGTCCATGATAATTTTGACCTAAGTTAATAAATTAGGAACAAACAAATTGAAGATAAGGTTACGCAACTATAATATAGACCCTTTATTATAACAAAAATAAATCGATACCTTGTTTGTTGTTATTTTTTATAAAAAAAAAAAAAATAGTTTTAAAAGTAAAGTTTAAATGACATTTTTTATATTGTAATATTACGTGTCATCGACTAAAAACACAAGTCAAAATGCATGCTTATTATAATGGAAAAAGGTTTTTTTTTTAATTTTCTTTTATTACCGTAAAAAATGACTAAACCCAAACAAACACGAGTTTTTAAAATCAAAGTATATAAAATATGAATAATTGTATTGCTTATACATGAATATTGTTCCTTTATGATAATGGGATGATCTAAATAGTAATTAAACTAAATTAGCTATACTGTTAAACTTTCATAAGTTGGTTAGCAATATTTTTTGTTTTTTTTTGATTAGAACTTTCATTTAATTAATTTTTTTAAAATACATCAACTCTAATAAATCTGAGAATAAATCCAACATTGACAAAACACTCTGAAATAGCAAGCTAAGCTTTATAGATTTAAATGTACATAATGTAATAATATAACTTACAATTCTAATCAACTATTTATTATTGATTTCAATTTAAGTTAAAATTACATTTTTTCAAATGGTTACAAATATTAAAATATAATATTGAAACAAAAATAATTAAATTTGGTAATTTTATGGTTTATAGAAAATGCTAATATAGTATAGTCTAATACAGTAGACATTTCATGGATATATACGGTCATTTTTTTTTTTTTAGTGTAACACCAAAAACCAAATTTTGTCAAAAACTTATAGTTTGTATAAAAATTTCCGTCTTGCATCAATTTTTTTTCCTATACGATTTTGAAAACTACTGTGAATTTCGATCTCCCAAATGCATCAAGTAGATTCACTTTTTCACAAGAAAAGATAGTGAAGTTGAAAATCGAAGCATTATTTCGATTATCAACTACAATAAGAAGTACACAGATGCATAAAAAAAAAAAACGAGCCGCATCATTATAATCAATACATTCACTCAGATTCTAAAACGAAACGTATCTATATAATATCGTTATTTAACACATATTAAGTCAATAATCAATAAAGTATCGCCGTTCGTCATATTATAATCTATTTTTTTTTATAAAATCAACTGTAATGCTGGTAACCACGGAGATAGTAATTGTAGTGATGGATGGACCATTTGGGTATTATTTGTATGATATGTATTTGTACGCAGTATGCTACATACAGTTTACAAAAAATACGATAATAATGTGGAAACCTCTAACACTTAGTGCCGATGTATATAATATTACGCTCGCGTAACTGACTTTTACGTTTATAGCGAATATTGTGCGACGATGTAGGTCAATTCATTAGTAGGTCAGTTATTATTATTATTGAAAAAGTAGGTTAGGTACACAATAATAGACTAGGTATTATATTTTGGAAACTCCATGTACGACCCTGACCATTGCACAAGTTCGGCAGATATATTATATATTATTTGTAGTACATAATATATGATATTTGAAAAATAATAGCGATGGACGTTAAAATAGATTTTGATGATTTTAGTAGGTACCTATTAAATCTTTTATTTTCAGTCTATCTATATCACATTATTCACGAGAAATCTCTATATAATAATCGCTACCACGACCGTGGTAGTTAACTGAAATGACTGTACTTTAAAATTATTGATAGTATTCGTTCGATGACAACGTTACTTTCGGTGAACAACAATAACCATCTGGACCTTATATATAAAATACGAACAGACACGACAAACTTGTTGCTAACCAAGACGTATACGTTCGACAGTGGTAGTACCCGATAGGGATCCGTCACAATAAAATCATATAGGTAAAATATTGTCGCTCGAGTACCTTAGTTTTACTACAAATATACTAGAATATTATGCTAAACGTAGGTTTTTGTATTCATTCACCGTATAGATTAAATACGTGAAAACACATCAAATTCATCTTAATTTGTTTTTTTAATCTTAATTCATTCAGAGAGCATTTTGCAATGATAATATTATAATAGTATTGTAATAACTAATATTATTCATTATTAAAATGTTATAATAATATTATTAAACAAAAAATTGCTGTCTGGGTAAATAGTGTTCAAATGGTATTTTTACCAAAATGAAATAATAATATTTTAGGTAGGTATACAAGCATCGAATTATATTTTTTCACGTTTATGCGCGTTATTCATTATTACAAAACTGATTGTAGTAATATGCACGAAAAATCTAAATAAAATCATCCACTTAAGCTATTTTAATATTTCCCTTTGCTCCGTCGTTCAATTGTTTAAAATCTGTACGGTGGGTTTTTATACTTAGGAAAAGGAAAAATGTTTTACAAGAACTATACAGTTTACGAGGGAGATTGGGTCGCGAACAAAAGACATGGTTTTGGCGTGCTGATGAAGAAAGTTGATGACCATTTTGTATACGTTTACGAAGGACAATGGATCAATAACCGATTCGTAAGTAGTAGTATTAAAATATGTATAGGTATCTATATAATATTACGTAGGTACTTATATAATATTATACGACTTGAACACAATACCTATTGCTGAATAATGAATACAACAGTTTTCTCGTTAGTTAAGGCACTTAAACGATCATATTTTTACAAATGACATACGGACGGTGTAGTATAGGTACACGACTTTAAAAATCTATCTTAAACAAGTTGACTGCTCTACCAATTTCTCTGATTTCGCCACGAACGCCTTGAGTATCGTACGTGCACTCAGGTTAGGGAAGTTTTATGAATCCGGTCTGAATATCATATATTATAATATTATGATACTCAGTTTTTTTTAGTGTCTCTGGTACGGGGAGTTCCTTAGATATAAATAAATAACTAATCTTGAAAAATGTCGAGTATCACACACGATAAGTACTCAAGAAGAAACTGGCAAGTATAAGTAAAATATTAAGGTCTATAATTGAAAATTGTAGGTACGTGTAATACACAAGACGGTCGACTTGTTGAGGATACACATTTACTTTATTTAAAACTGTGATAGGTATCGCATAATATGCAGCCAACACGCGCTCAGAGTTTCATTTTATCTCTTTTATCCTCATTATATATTATACCTTTAGTAAATTTATTATTTTTGTAATATTTAAGAATTTAAATTTATAGATACATCAACATTTTCAAGAAAAATAATCTGCTTAACAATTTGAAGTAAATATAGAGGTGGTTCTCGCCAGAAAATAACAATTCCGTGTGTCCACAGTCTCCTTAAATGACATACAAAAATCGAAATGTTTTCAAAAACGATCTTAGAGTTTATGAAAAAATAAAAATTAAATAAACTCGATTACTTGTTGTCATATTATAGTGAAATGGTTATATCACTCTATATTTATTTATATTGTAAAAGTTTTTCGAGGGGACGGGGTCAAATGACAATTATATCGAGACGTTGTGAACTTACCAATGTATATTATATTATCATAGCATGAGACACAGCACGATTTCGAGTGCTTCGCGAATTATTTATACCTTACCTACATTTAATTTACGTATATAATATGCAATAAACACGATGACGATAATAGTATTATATTATAGTCACGTTAATCGTCAAACGAGACGTTTCGGTGTTCGCGCTCAAAAAGTAGCGATTGCCGGTTTTATGCGAGCAATGGACTTTTATAATACCATAACATACAATGTTTATTATCGTCTTTATAAAGGCTAAAGGCAAATTGTACGAAGCGGGCGGCATTTACGATGGTAGCTTTTCCATGACCGGTAACAGAATAAAATGCGGTTACGGGACCATGCGGTGGAACGACGGTGCCATATACCAAGGTCATTGGCGAAACAAAGAACACGACGGCCGAGGAAAACTCACAGAAGGTGAAACTGCATTGCATTATGTCATTTATAACTATACATATTACCTACATTTATACAAGGTGTTAAATTTATCACCAAACTGCAGTTGTCTTATGTGTTTTCAAAAATAATATTGTTGAAAATTATATTTCTACCTATTTGCTCGTCGTTACCTGTACCGAATTGCTTTTTAATAAATCGTATTTTTATTTTTTAAACAATAACATTAATTTTAAATGAGAATATTTTTTTCGAAGATTTTTATGCTTAAATATAATTTCGATCAAATAGTCAATAAGTTATAATATATAGGTACAATTATTTAAAGCCTTTTGTTTTGATGAACACATGATGTACTGCCGTGCACTCAATTCTACTCGTATAAAATGCAAATGCTTGCAACTAGACCACGAATTTTATGCATTTACATATTATGGAGTTATGCAAATTTATATAATAGCGTTTTTCCACAAGAAATGCATATTTCATTGGTTCGTGGCGTAAAGGCCATATTGCATAAATAATTGCTTATTTTTTACATGAAATGAATTTGAAAGTTTATCACTGTCGACCGGAAGAGTTTCTAGCCGTCGTTATACTAGCCGATCCCGCGCACTTAAAATTGTAAATTGTTATTGTTCAACTCATTTTGGGAGTAACTCGCTGCAGGAAGTGCAACTCGGCATTCTGAAAACGTCAGATGGCGGACAGTGGCGATAAGTGCAACTTGCCTACCTTGGTAGGCAATGTGCGAAAATTCGGTTTGATTCAAACTTGTACTTGATATGCCCGTTTAGCTAATGGCAACCAATAATAAATAAATACTATTTCTGCTAATATTAATTTTTATTGTCACCAATAGCTAAACAAACATTTCCGTCGTAAATGTCGAAATCCCTGTTTGAGCACTATCCGGGCTCCTATTTATACTAGCGTGATGTTATATAGCCTTTCTCAATAAATGGACTATCCAACACAAAAAAAATTCAATTCGAACCAATAGTTTTTGAGATTAGCGCTTTCAAACGAACAAACTCCTCAGCTTTATAGGTAATAATAGTATATATAAGTGAATCATAATTATCGTGTTTTAATAAGATAATATTATGTTGTCTTTAATCATTTGCACACAACGCGCTCACATTTACAGCCAGTAACAATCGTTTAAAAAATTCTTTCTTAAATTCTGTAGTTTTTTGAAAAAATACCGCATAAAATAAAACAAACCAGACAATCCACTTTACCGAAAAACTACGTTGCAGACATTTACATAAAATATGTCTTGGAGCAAATAAAGAGAAATATTGGTAAAAAACTTGATTATAATAAAATTTTGGTATATGAGACTACAGAGACACAGAGTAGGTTCATGTTGGTGCCAAACCACGAATTTATTTAGTAGAAAACCAACCATAAACCTTTCTTTTATTGTTATACACACATCATTGCTTTTAATCAATCGACTGTGACTTTACATAAGTCATGTAATCATCTCGTTCTTAAATGAGTTAATTATGTACAACAAAACAATTATATTGTTAACAATAACTTTTATTAATTTAATCAATAATTATGTTTGGTCCACTATCTACTAGATCCTATACATCATGTACATTTTTAAATTAAAATAAATACATTAATAAAAAGAATCGAATTATGAAAACTTCATTTTAGGTGCATATTTTAACATTATATATTCATAAATTCAGGCTTTAATGTCACATAATATCTGCTTTGGTGCATATTATTGTTATAATCGAATTGTTTCTACTGCATGTAATTATTGTACGCAGTAATGTAGTGTTAACCTCATGGTCTACTTATAAAAATAATGATTAACTGGTTCGATGAGTGTAAACATTTTTTTTTTTTTTAAGGAAAAATGAAGTTTTGGAATATAAATATAATATGTTTAGAACACCTTAAATCCCAGTTGAGTCTGTTATTTTCCATCCGTTAGTTGCCAGTTGTAGGTACATAGCTATGATTGTTTGTATTAAGGTTATTTTATGTATAACCAATGACCGTCGTTCTATTCAAAGTAAACTCATACCAGCCAATATTAAAAAAAAAAAAACATAGCACGCTACTCGATATTTTTCGCCTACAAGGAAAACCTATGAATCATTTTTTTTTAATTTAAAAAATAAATTCACAATTTATACTACAGGTATAATGAGTAAGTGTGGTGACCTAATATAACAATTGACATACGTAACATTAATTGTAAGTAGGAAAGCTCCCAGACCCCAGCAGTTTCCACCTGACAAGAAATTGCCTATGAATCATAAATATGTTTTTGATAATAAGTAACCATGACAACTAAAACCTTACGAAGAATCGGTCAGGCACAAAAAAAACTGTATCTAGCTCAAAAATGTATTTATTTTAATATAAAATACGAGTACCTATATAATATAGATTCGTCGCGGACAATATTACAAATTAGGTACTTACCATAATATATATATAAAATTTGCCAAATAATTATTTTTTAAATGTAAAATATTAAGAAATTATAGTTTATTGCATTGTATTAAAATACTTTTAGAAACTAACTTTTTAGTTATAAAATAATCATCAAACATTTTTTTTTAATTATTGATCTCAAGCATCGGCCTCTACGGCTGTTAGCATTTTGTAGGTGGGTTTCGGTTGTCTGAGAGGAACACGTGTATGTGGGGCAAGGATTCGTCTCTAAAAACCCGGGTGGTCGGCCATCCGGGAACTAGCAACGCCGGCCGATGCTTTACCTCAGAACACGCTAGTGACTGAGGCCAACCGCCGAGCCCCACTGTCGTATATTATATATTATACCTACTTGCTATGTAAAAGTATATTAATATTATTATTAATGGGGGAGTATCGATTTTTATTTTTTGTTTTCAAAATATGTAATTATACGCATCTTACAGTGAACGGTAACGTTTACGCCGGACAATGGAGAAATGGTTTGAGACACGGTGAAGGTGTGTACGTGTTCAAAGACAAAGGTCAATTGATGGAGGGCGTTTGGATCGGCGGAGAGCTGAAACTCAGCACCATCAGATATCTCGACGAATCGACCATTGCGCGAACACAATATGTGATGCCCGAGGTATAATAGGCATAATATTATTATTATTTTTGTATTGCGTATTTCGTATGAAAAAAAAAATTGTGTTTGACATTATATATACATAAATCATAAATGTTTAGAATAACGGAGATTAAACGGGACGTATATAGTAATATTTTTATATGATCTGTTAATATAGATTTCCAAATCTGACGAGAAAAGTATAGGAGAAGAGTACGAGAACGCGAAATCGAAAATGCTCAAAAACCTGTGAAAAATATCGTAATCGTTGCGTTAGGAATTTATACATTTTATAAAATAATATTAAATTGTGAGTATAATATAATGTATACGGTATGATATAACAATCTACCATAGTATATTGTGTACTACCGAAGGGTAGGGGGCAGTGTCGAAATCGTCTGGCTGAGCGTGAATAATTTTTATGTTTTTTCCGTGATCTGATAATGCAGTCGAGAAATGCCATGTCGTTTCGGTTGCTCCCATTCAGAAGGACAGTTTTACGAGTTTGCCAAATAATAAGGATAATACATTAAGCACGGTAGATTTAAACTAGGAATCCCGAATCGGTATCTGAATATTTCGGTTCAGCTCCTTTTGTTAAGCTTGATGAAGTATCCCAGCGATTAAACATTGTTCGAGGGTAACTACAGTAAGTATATGGTTGTGTGATCAGGGTTTCCAACGATATGGTTGTACTAAGGAAATTATTATAACATATTATAATATGCAAATGTAAGACTTCCTTTGTAATTATTATACGTCTTATAATGTACATAATATAATGATAAATTAGTTTCAGTCTATATAGGCTCATTATTTAGAAAAGTTTAAACTTTTTTGAAAAGATTGTATTACATAATTTGACGCAAACCTAATTAAAAAAAAAAATATATATATATATATATATACTTTTCAAAACGGTTTTATTTTTATCTGCAGTCCTATGTAATTTAATTTATTTGAACCACAACATCATTATTCGATTTCATATTCCAAAGCAGTATAATATTTTTAGGAGTATTTAGATACATACGAATCAAAGATAATAATATAGTTACTACATCACCGGGCAATAAGTCGATGCACAAATAGTTTATTCAATAAAATTAATTTTTTATGTACCAGGCAATGTAAAATACTGTAAGTATAATTACATACATTCACTATATAATATACAATTGTCGTATTGATTTTGTGCAGCCGTCGGCATAAGAAATGTTTTCTTGTAAGGATGACGTGTTTAGCCAATGCAGTTCCGTCCTTTTTAGAGTTTTTATAATTTATATAAAATATAAATTGTATTCTGTCTTTCTTACACTATTGTAATATTTTATTTTATCTCATTGTAGACTTACATCATTATTGTTAAATTTGTTAAATTATTATAGTTGTATTATTATGAGTCACTGTAATATTAGGCTTCGGCCCGTTAAAAATAATTACAATAAATAATTAGTATGGAGTAAAAACTTTATTAATCATAGTAGCATGATTATAATTATAAAAATAATATCGTTAACTATAGTAATATAATAAGCCTATAAACCATAATCAGCTATTACTAACTAAAACAAAGTTTAAATTATTATTATATTATTTTATATAATAAAACGCTTATATTATATTCATGATATTCTACTTTGTTATACTCAGTGAATGCTTTCCACACAACATATTATATTTTATTTAGTCCTAGCATGGACCATTTGCTCGATATATCACAAGTATGATTATTCAATGCATTTTAATAATTAATATTATTATTTTAAATTAATATTATCATCACACGGCGTGTTGGATAGGCAATTCTGGTACATCAATGTCGCGGACTGTGGATACAATTTATTTTTCCGATAATACCTACATATTGTATTATTATGCCATATTTTACCTCAAATAAAATATCATTATAGTGTAACAAATTAAAAGTAAAAGGTAGGTTTTGTATAATTTGTTATATGTATATTTCATTCAATCACATTGTTATTATTTATATTATATTTTTCAGTATAATATTATGTTCGCTTAAAATGGCTTTAAATATTGCAAAATGTAAAATATGTTGTTCAACTTTATAAGTTGAACGTTTATATTTTTATATACAACCATAATATAATGAAATCGTATCACTCGTTATCACTCGTCGACGCTTACTAAATATTATTATTTCATATATTTATTTGAAGTTATTGTTCATTGGTAATATTATTCGTCGAACAAACGTTTGGTGTATGGGCATTTGCAATAGCTTCTCGAGATAAACAGCGAACATATCATTGTTCGGACTGTGTTTGTTACGGTTAAAATACGGGTTTTTTGTTTTCATTGTTCGAGGAAGAACTAAAGGGTTGAATGATGACTTAAATGAACCGCCGGACACAGTCGCGGTGTTATAACGGAATACTGATGTTTCAATCTGAAAGTATAGTCGGAAATCCATTGATAAATGATAACAATATAATAAATGGACTAATATTTTTCTCACAAAGCTATAACTAGATTATTATCCACCACCTTGTATAATTGAGTCTTTAGAAGGTATCATTAATCAAGATATGATATCAATATCTAAGACGAATACCTACAGATTTTTCATATTATTATTGTTGTAATTGTAATTTATTTTTTAAACATCGTTGATTGCAAGTGAAGTATAAAAGATATTATGTCTTTTTTTTATTTTAAAATACCTATTATGTTGATAATTTATTTCTGATTGGGAACGATGCATGACGTTTCATGCATTAGTATTATTATGACGCATTATTATTATTATTTTTGTATCTGTCATCATCATTTGGGGTAGTAAAAATATTTTGATATTCAAGAGGATTTTTACTAGAAAATTGGATCTAGTTGGTACTTAGAGTGGTAAAATCATAAAACAAATCTGTGTATTTTACGTTCAATTTACAGGTAAAAATTTAGTACCAGTGGAATTTACACGTTTTTCCTAGTAGATAATCGTAAATATGGTATTTACATAGTATTAAAAATGTATATAGGTATATAGTGTATAATCGGAGAAATCGATAATCGTCCATTATTTACGCAATGTCAATGACGGGTCATAATAATTACTATAGTTATTACGATATACCCATTTTAAATGAAACCAGGTATCTTGACCGTAACCGGTTGACTATAACGACGACGACGACGACGACGACTACTTCTCTTATAGACACTGCTACTAGAATAACGGTCGTCGGGAAATACTTAGAACGGATGGTTATTAAATTAGTAACACCGGAAGCATCCACCGCCAGACTTATTTTGCGCACGCGTGTGCACTAGGTATAATAATATAATATATAGTACCATAAAATACATAATACGCCGTCCGCTACCCGCAGGATAGTACGCATCGGCTCTCCGAAACCCCATTAAGTATACAACATATAATATAGTTAGTGTATAGTGAGTACGCAGTAAGTATATGTATATTATATAGCAGCAACAGAAGCGGTGCGTAATCCCTCAGAATCGTATACTTATTGTTTACGACCAAATTAGTATTGCGCCGTTGGTAGCCCGAGCGGTGTGTGTGTATTATAAGTTATACATATAATAGAATAACGTATGATAGTATTATTAAAGAAATATGCCCAAGGCTATAGAATATAGATTAAAGACTATTTTGTGATGTGAGGCTGTGGGGGCACGAAACCGGACATCCCTCCCCCAAATATAGACTTAAAATTACAGTGATCCATTTTTTAACATGTATTACATATTATCATTATCACAATAATATTATAATTATTACAATCTTTAGTACACAAATTATATAACATAATATTATGCTTATATGTATTACCCACTCAGCACCGTGAAGTGTGTTCTACAATTGTACTTAGTATTATATACATTTAAACGTCAATGTTTTCCCGGAAATCGTGACTTCTGTTGATCCAACTACTCCCAATTCTCCACACACGTTATTCTAATATAATATAAGATACCTAACTGCGTGCACGTAATATTATAAAACGGGCATGGACCAATAATTGCGCTCCTCATAACATTTAACTGTCAGAAAACCAATAATTACGCTTAAATTTTAGTTTAACAACCAGTTATGAAAAATATGTTTTTGTCCAATCGAATTCGATTATATTCCAAATATGTATTCACACATACGCATAGATATAGGTAAAGTATATAGTGTAGATTTTATTTCTCAATCGCTTGTACTGAAATTACCAATATATATACCAATATATTGGTGGTACAGCTCGGTTGGCCGTAATTTTTCGTACTTGCGATAAAGAATTTAATATTTTTGATGAGTATAATTGGAAATTATACATATACATGATACTATTACAAGAGTGGATGTATTCATTTCTGTTTTTAAATATGATTTACCTTTGGCAAAGTTATTGTCTGTGGCTACAGATGGATGTCCTTCTATGACGGGGAAAATAAAGGATTAGTTAAAAGATAGCAAAAAAAGCTAATGAAATGTTGAACATACAATACCTAGAGACACATTGTATAATACATCTGCAAGAGGTGTTATGTACAAAAGTTATTAATATGACACACGTAATAAGATCTGTAAAACAAAATATTGTCAATTTTATAAAATCTCGTGGTTTGAACCAAAGACAATTATTGATTTTTTTAAACGATTTAGAAAACGAGTATTCAGGTTTACCATACTTTACAGAAGTACGGTGGTTATCATGCTTCACTGTATTGGAAGGATTCTGGATGTTCAACGATGCCATTCAAATATTTTTAGATCCTAAAGAACAAGACGTCAACTTTTTATCGGATCGAATGTGGTTATAAGACCTATCCTTCATGGACAATTTAACGAAGCACTTGTAGAATTTAAAGTTAAAATTTCAAAAAGAAAATCAAATTAAAACAGTCATTAAGGACCATGTTAAGGCTTACAAATGCAAATTAAAAGTTAAAACTATGGAAAATTAATTACGAAATTAAGATTTAACGCATTTCCCAACTTGCATGACGTATAAAACCAATAATAATGAACCAATTTCCTTCAAAAAATATTCAGAAAAATTATACGTGGAAGACTGAATTTGAAAATAGGTTTCAAGATTTCAAATATGTATTTAGAAAACGATTTTGCCTTGGTCACGTCTCCTTTTCAATAGAATGGAAATGATTAAGATTCAAAATGATTCAAATTTAAAAAAACAAATTATTTAAAATTATTTCATTCTATTTTATTATTTCTAACAATACAAATCTTGGCGCGGGAAACGTCGGGAGGGGCAGCTAGTATTTTTTAAACTATTAAGGCTATTAGGTCTTTACTATTTTTAATTTTCATAACAATTTATGTAATTAAAATATTTTTAGGAGAAGATTGAGCTAGAATTGATGGACCACAAAACCGAGCCTCTACTCCTTAATCCTAGTTTGAATATGACCCTGGATTTGGTTGCTTATTTATAATAATTTATTATATTATTATGGCTATTGTTTATACCGGTTAGTCACACGCACACCATTGCATAATAATTATTATTAAATGCTGCTACGCTGGAATAGTAGACGAGGGTTGGCGTGAACCAGCGCAAAGGAAGACAGCGCGACTACCGAAGATTAGCGAGTTATGACACAGCAGCAGTAAACATTACTATTAAGGGGTACTTGAGGTTGATAGTTTAAATTTAGTACACCCAGCCGGGTCAGACCTGGAGTGATAAAAGATAAAGAAAATATATTTTTTTACCGTCGTAATTATTATCTCATCACAGTCATCACTATTATCATATTATTATATTATTATCAATTAACTAGGATTAAATTTGTACCTACTCATATGAAAATCTGCTACGAAAATCTACAATTATTTTGAAAATTGTTAATGTTTGTACGGCAAAGAAAACATAAATTGTTTTTATGAGCTATATATTATGTTCTCTAAGCGTTTATAACTAGTAAATTATATCAGTAGATTATATTATGCTATTTGTCTTTATAGATATATTCATAGGCTGGGTATAACCGATTCTAATTTATAACAAATATTGCCAGAAAAACGCAAGTAAAAAAAAAAAAAAATGAATTCCTAATAAAAATTCTTTTATTGCTACATTACACTGTTAGCTACCTTTACTAGATTTTTTTCCACTACATTATACCCAAAAACATTTCTATGGTTCCTCAATTTTAATTGTAGAGGAAAAATATCGAGTAAGTTCCTAGCGTGTTACAGTTTTTGATGTCCGGTTTTTGGGAATGCAATATGATAATGTATCTGCCTACTTCCAAATGTCAATCCAAAAAACAACAGTGTTGTGTAACGAAAAAAATCGCGAAAGAAAATTATGTCTAGTCAGAGATTACAATACGTTCTTGATCACATCATATCGTTAACATAAATATACAGATTATCGTACACAATAATTAGTCAGGAGGTATTATAGTTATGGGTTACTAGCAGTCGAGCAGGCATTGGGTTAAAATTGTAAATCTATTGTACTTAATAATACAGTATCACAGTTGTAGGTACCTACTAGGTACATTTAAATAATTAAACCAGCTGAGAGTGGTATAACCATCTTAATCGATACGCGTGAATGGGTGATCACTGATCATCGGACATTATATTATTATTGTATCATAGTATTCGTGTGTGCACATGACACTCTTCCTGTTGTGAAGATTTTATAATCTTATATATAAAATTCTCGTGTTACAGTGTTAACCTCGATACTCCTCCGAAACAGCTTGACCGATTTTTATGAAATTTTTTATGCATATTCAGTAGGTATGACAATCGGCTAACATCTATTTTTCATACCATTGATTCATTTCATTGACAAGGGTTGTCCAGAAAAAAATAATAGAAGTGCTCAAACAGGGATTTTTATAATTTACGGTAGAAATATTTGTTTATAAATGGTTGCTATTGGTTATAATATATATAAAAAATAATAATATTATTATAAAAACAATAATAGTGTATTATATATTGGTTGCTATTGGTTAATTGGGCATGTGTCTTGATTTGTATTATTATTTTTTGTCAATATATAAATATATATATGAATGTTTGTGGGTAGATTAGACCATTGGGAAGAAGGGGTGCATGTAAACTCCGCCACAAAAACCTTTTTTTAATATAAACTCCGTCAGTGACAAAAATCAGGTAAAATTGAATTTATGTTAACTCAACCAGTGAAAAAATGAAGTAACAGTACCTATACACTATACAATTAATATAATAAGCAGATTATTATTAAACAAAAAAATCAAAATTTTATAGTAATTATTATCCTTATTTAATAAGTATATGCCAAAAAATATAAGAAACATAAAAATAAAAATAATAAATGTTCAAACAAATCATACAAATTGCAATGGCCAGAATTATGTTAAAAAATAATGATAGACAAATGTGATAACTAATATTCATAAAATAATATGTAGATATATTATATTATTATGACATAATACTTATAATATTTTGAACTGTAAGCTGAAATTATGAGATACAATTAGTAAATATTCAAACCATTAATATAAATTAATTATTATAACTATTTAGTATTTATAGCTTTTTCTAACACAATAATTTTATTTTCATTTTGAATTTTTGAGTTTACTTACTAGAGAAATATCATTTAGTTTTATATAAGGATGGCCCAATTAATACTGGCAGAGTTTTCATATACCCATTGGCCATTACAGGTAAGAAAATAAGACTGGTGGAGTTTATATTAGACCTTTTCATTAACTTTTTATCTAACCGATATTCTGGCGGAGGTTACAATCGCCCGGGAAGAAGATAGGCTAATTTAAAAAGGGTTAAATTTGTTTTTTTTTACCCATCGGATTTTAGTACGGTTAGGTTAGGTTTTTGTATTAATTGATTATATTAATCCATCGTAGGTGGAATTAAGTAAAAACGAAAAACTTAATATACCTTTGATATTTTAGAGTTGAATCATACACTTACGTACAAACAGCATGGGGTCCGCGATCTACCGCAGGTAGATTGCCTACCTGATAATGTACTGCTGTGAATCAGAATTTTTATCTTGGGCAACAGAAACGTTAAGATAAATCTAGAACATCACACACCGAATATTAAATAACGCATTGAACGTTTGAGTCATATTATACAGTTTGTACATTTAACAGGTAATGAAGTACCTACACGGGATCAGCTAGTGTATATATATATATATATATTAGTGGTGGGTCAAATTCAGAAATATAGTCTCTAATCATACCTTTTAGTAGGTTGTTGAACCGAACTCAAACCGAACTGTTTAATTTAATCGTATGTCGAACTGAACACGAACCGAAAAATTCAACGTGATGTCGAACTCAAACCGAAAGATATGTTCAACATCGACCCGAACTTGTACCAAACATTTTCTTTAATATAAAACTGAATGCGACCCGAGCTTATAAATTAAATTACGACTTAAACTTTTTAGTTTTATGTCAAACCAAAATAAAAAATATAAAACATTTATTGTTCGAAGCGTATGACGTGTTCAGATTTATTTTGGAGTTGGTTCATTTCTTTTGAGTTTAAATTAGTAAAGTTATTGAATCTCAAACTTATTGTCCGAGTTCAGTTTGGTTCGTTTTTTTTAAAATTAGGTTGGACTCCTAATTACGAAGCGAACACCTAAGATCATTTCATTGTTTTGAAATTCAAACAGTTCCATTGAGATTTAGACCATCGATTGAAACGGATAATGGTATATTTTTTAAAAATTATAGGAATTACGTATTAATCACTACCACGTTAATGGTGCGTGAATTGGTTTTCCGTTACAAATTTAATCAGTTAAAATGATGAACTATTTTTTATGATTATGAATTATGATTAATAATAAGACGTGAATACCTAAGTGACGCCGTGTGTGCAATTGCTCTGATCACAACGATAATATTACTGCGTATAGTATGTGGATTGTTGGCATACACAAAATATTTTCTTGATTTATCATACAAAAATTATTGGATGATCGAGTGAACAGTAAGAGTCGTATACAAATTTTATTTTAACTATCAATAATTTTAAGTTATGTGAGTGAAGCAAGTTTTGAATACCTGTTTGGTTATTTACAATTATTTTAAGATTCTGAGCGGAGCGAGGAAGCTATTGTTTTTACAATGGTGTTTATTTATTTATTTATTTTTTGAGTGTTTCGATTTCAAAATATAGTACGTTATTTTTTAGAAAATTGGATCAAGATGGTACTTTAGAGAGGTCATTTTTCGATTTTCTCAATAGTTATTTAATGCCACGGGAAAAACCACCGGAAAATTACGAAAAAACGCTAAAAATGAGATTTTAATTTCTAACGCTTTGTTTATCACCATAGAAACAAATAAAAAATTATAACATAATATTAATTCAATATAAATGATAAAATAAATAATAACAATATAAAATATCTAGACTGACAAACTGCCTCCGCTCAGAATCATTTTTCTTATACAATGATATTTTATCATTGAATTCAAGTCTAATACAACCCATTATACCCACTTGTAACATACTGTACAGCAGAGCAACATCCACTTACCTGCTTTTATTTTTTTTTTTTTACTTTTTCAGACTTTAGTCGATGTTTTAAAAAGATTCTATCAATCGATTTGAAATGAGTTTAGTCGGTTATTTGAAGACTCGTTTTCTGTGTTCAGTACGACTTTTTTAAAAACATTACATACAGCACACAAAAATAAAAGGGTGGTATTTAAGCTTGCACACAGTTCTCGATATAATAATCTCAAACAGGCATTTATGGGATAAATATACTAATTTATATTTACCGGTGCTAAAATTTTAATTTTTCTACCAATTTAATAAAACGTAACATATTTGTCATTTACTCAAAATCAGCAAAAATATGATGAATACAAACATAAAAATCGGGTTTTTAATTAATATTTAGATACCTACATCGCGTAATAATAATAATATAATAATTATATACTGGTGGATAGCTGTAAAGTTGTAAGATACTAAAATGTCCACGGAGAATAATGATCATAAGACGATGTCAAGACGCGACCTCTGGGGGCAATTAGATCCAATTACTTCAGTAATGTTCGATATAATATGCACGGAACGGTATACAATTTACAACACCGTTGCAACTGTGTGGGTCGAATCGGAAAATAATAATTATAAGACTACTCAAAATTGGTTTTTTTCGGTCCTCCCAGAATATAGTATAATACAATAAATTATTTTAGAATTCTATTACACCATTGGGAAATCGCCGTATTTTACGACAATTCCCGATGAATCACACACGCAATATGTTTTAATCAATTACGTTTCCCGAGTAATATTGTCCTAGCGTATCGACTGCGCTTTTTGGAAGCGTGACGGACGTTTATTTTCTTTCTGGAAACTTTTTAACAAGGTTACTATATTATGCAATTCGTATTTTTTGGTCACCAACGGTATTCGCATACTATTGCAGACGATGTTGTGAAGATATTTCCACTGAATGCAACACATTATTTGGCAAGCCATTAAAATAACAATGGAACAATAACAAACAACATTCATCTGCTTAATATAAGTATAATAATATGTACCTACTTATAACAGCTAAAAACCTTACGTTATAGTTTAAAAGACGTATTTTTTAGTGTATAAGAGTTACGATTTATTCAAAGGAAAAAGAATATGTATCCAATTTACTGAGCTGCTCATCACCCAATAGTATAGACCAACAAGGCCGCCCGCAGGGGGGAGGGCCACGGCTCTCCCTCTCATTTAGATAATACCTAATTTGTATAGCATTTTACTGCATTTTAATGCATTTATTTGCATTTTATATTGCAGTCTTAAAGGGTGATAAGGAGGACTGATAACTGATTAGGTGCCACAAAATTATAATTTTTTTTTTTACGACGTGATAAAAAAACAGAATTTATGGTAAGTGTATTATTTTTTCGCTGACCCCCCCCCCCCCTCCATTGTAGACCAAACTACCATAAAATACTCAAACGTGCATTTTTCTTGACGAGTTGCAGATTTGCAAGTATTTTAGTCTAAAAGTTTTAAAAAAAAAGTGGGAAAGTTGGTATAACCGGTCTGCAATACAGTATGGGCCAATTTTTTTTATCGACATTTATTGAAAATAACGTCAAAAAACTTCAACTGTCTAAGAATAGCTCAACAAGTGTTAATATATTTTTAAAATCGTACACAATGTACAGAAAATGAGAATATAAATATTTTGTGAAAATATCTAGAATTTATGTACCTAATTTCGTTTTTGAATTAAAATAAAATAAGATATTTGTTTGATGATAGAAATAATTATTTCCACGTGAACGTCTAATTTCGATAACATTATTTAATACTTCAAACGTTCAAACGCTAATAAAAATTATAGTAGATTTACACTCAATTTTTTTTATAATTTCAGTAATAACGACTTGTGAGGCACTCTGTAATACATTTTCAATTTCCTATGATCACGCAATAATATTGCTGCACAAAACCGAAGACATACTTTTTGTAATTTTATTGTACGCGAGACGTGCAACGACATTCTTTAGCTAATTTCCGTTCACACGTGGTCATATACGTCATAGCATCGTAATGTTTAAGTATAAAATTGGGAATTTGTGAGTTTTATTATTATTTGGCGAGGACGATAAAAAATATGTTTTCCACTCCACTGCGTTTCACGACCGAAAAATGATATTAAAACGAGCGTTATTTTTTAATTTTTATTTTCACAATTGTTTTTATTGCCACCGCCGTGAGTTTTAAACGTTACGGCCCTCACGTAACAGTAGGTTTACGGCACAACTTCAACTATACACAATATAATATTATACATATATATACGTACACATAACATTTCGTTTGTATAAAATATATAATATTCTACGCGAATACAATACACATGTGAGTATAAAATTATGTAATATACGTATATATACTCCACGTGTGTGTGTGTTTGTAATCGCACATAAATCCACCACCGCTACCGCCGTTGTGGGGGCTTAAAACGGTAATAAATGACTAATGCTGCACGCGCTTATATATACATGTTCATGTTTTCGTCGCGTGATAAATAATCGCAAGAGGCAACAGAATTTCTCACTATTAAACTTGTCGGAGCGCCCGTTTTCAATCGTCCGCTGTTTTTAATTTGACACGATTATTCACTGGTAATAGCGTTAAAAAAAAATATATATAGCCTTTCGTCACGGTCCCAATTTTCAACTAAATATAGTAAATTAATCATTTATGCGAATCGTCGAATGCGAGTGGTGGAGTGGTATACGCGTGGGGCCAACAGTAACACACACACACACACACACACACACACACACACACACACACAACCGCCGAAATAACAAACGCATGTACGCGCAAAAGAATTTTAAGAGACAGAGAGAGAATGGGAGAGAGAGAGAGAGAGAGAGAGAGAGAGAGAGAAAGAGAGAGAGATTGAGAGAGAAAGAGGGAGAGAGTGTGAGAGAGAGAAAGATAAACCTTTCCCATAACCACTTACTGAGGGACACATTCAGCAGAACTATGGGTACTATGGGTATATATATAGGTGCGCTTCTTCTCGTTGATATTACCAATTAATTTCGAAAACATTGACGAAATTCCGAGGCACTATTACATGTTTTTGCTCTCTTTTATAATTAGTTTTAACGGTCCGAAGAAATTTTAATTAAATTAAATTTTCTATTGGATGTGCCACCTCCCCATATAGAATCTCCTTCTATCGCCATCACCCTTTACGACTAATCCAACAACAACAACAACAACAACAATTCAAATTATAGATATCGATGATTTTTACCTTGGATTTTTTTTTTTCATTAATTGAGTTTTGTTTTTCTTCAGTTCAATTAAATGCATACACCAATTACCTACCTACCTAAACCTTTAAACTTATTGAAATTATTAATATGAGCCTGAGCGATTATATTAAAATTTTCACCGTTATTTACACACATCTAATGCATTTTGAATCTGAATTATTCTGCTTTCAACAATAGTATATAATGGCATAATATACTTTAATAGTATTTGGAGTATAGTACTACTACGGAGAAATACTGACTATATATCTGATTAATTTACATTAAAATGTATTATAATTGTTCAATGATTCCACTTTCAAATTAATGCATTTAATTGATTATTTTTTAATTTAAATTGACCGATTGACTTCTCTATACACCAATTTCAAATAAATACCCAAATTCATAGGAAAATCGTGAATAATATTATGTTTGAAGTATACATTTTTAGGTACACAATCGAGTTTGTTTTATAGTAATCGATGAATCGTCAAAATTACATTAAATCTCAATAGATTTCGTATGATATTCTGTATATATGTGTATATAATCACAAACAATAATATATTCTTTGTGATTTAAAATGACTTATAAAAATGAAATGTAATTATTATCAATAATTTATCATATTATATTTAATATAATAATTTCAAAATTTAGAAAAAACCACAAATTAATAAATAATAAATCGATACCTTACTATTACCAGCAGTAAAATATACTCGACAAATAGTAGAAATAGATCTTTATATAATCTTTATATTGTTTAATCTTATATTAATTTAGGCCGAACGCAATCGTAATAAACTCAAATGGCTAATACTTACACAAATTAAGTACAACCTTATGCACTATGATTAAATACATTTATTTAAAAATTGATAACACATATTTTTCATAAAACTCTACACTTACCTATATTGCATATTTTCACAGCGACTATTAACAAATTTAATTATGACGACATTGTTGTTACGTTATGAAAAAATTAATAGATATTCTGTGAACGAAGTGGTAGCTAATTTGCTTCGTGAAATTTACAGAACCTAGTAAATTATATTATACGATGAACGACTTTTTAAAATAAAATACCAAATTAATGAATTTTTTTACATAAATAGAATAAACACTTGGCGAATAGATATTAAAGTAATAATCTAGAAATGTTGTGCTCTATTTGTCCGAGCTGAGCAATTCGAATGAATCTTAAGTTTTTCGTGCCTACTTGCGACATAATATTATGTATACTTCGTTACTTATATTTGCAATTCGTGTTAGACACGAGCCAGTTCATTGGTTATTTGATTAAACGGGATTATACGTAATACACTCTGTTCAACATAGTATCTAACTGTTTACATATTTAGTTTTTAGATTCTGAGCGGAGTGAGGAAGCTAGTGGTTGTACAATGATGTTTATTTTATTTTATTTTTATATCCTGTATACAAAATATCTACCAGAAGGAGTGCTTTGATTTCAACATATAGTACCTTATCATTTAGAAAATTGGATCAAGATGGTACTTTAGACAGGTAATTTTTCGATTTTCTCAATAGTTTTTTAATGCCACTGGAAAAACACCGACAAATTACGAAAAACCACTAAAAATGGAATTTTAATTTCTAACGCTTTGTTTATCACCATAGAAACGAATTAAAAATTATAATATAATATTAATTCAATATACATGATAAAATAAATAATAACAGTATAAAATATCTAGACTGACAAACTGTCTCCACTTAGAATTGTTTTTCTTATACAATGATATTATATAAATGAATTCAAGTTTAATACAATCCTTTACACATTGACCTACTTGTAACCTGCTGTACAGCAGAGTGACATTCACTTAACCAATGTTTTAAATTTAAAATGTAAAATATTGCAAAGTTAAGTAAAAATAAGTAAAGTGAAAGTTGAACACAGATAGAGATAATATCACAAATAGGAAATATTTTTACGAAAATTAATGATAGTAAAAGAAATCCGAATTCAATTTTTGAACTATTATTTATGTTATAATCATATTTTTTAAACAAATGAGTACCAATTATAATAAAAGAATAATAAGCAATGGCACGTTTGATATATTTAATTTTTAAATTGCAGATTCATTGAATTGAGAACAGTAAAACATATATTATTTTGAGTTAACTTTTAATAATATTTTACCATATATAATACGTATTATGTTTTATAAAAAACGATTAAATTACCATCGACGATACTAAAACACGCACTTTTGCGTACTGCTCGTCTCCGTTTCCAATGTTTCATCGTTTATAATATACTTACATAATTTATTTATGAGCACATTGTTCAAAGATGTCTGAGCACTTGACATGTAAAAGCCGAATCCTTTCGCTATACCGAAAAACAAATATTTGTATGGCAAATTGTTTATTGTGTATTATATACATATTAGTATAATGTTTAATATTATACTGTGTGTAACAGTGGTGAAACATAATATAATATTTTTAGTTATCGTGTACGTTTACACCGAAATGTCGACGTTGTATTTTTATTTAATATTTAGAATTTTTTTTTACGTTTAACGTAATGAAGGCAAAATTGTATTTTATAATAAATGCGGGGGTGAAAGAAAAAAATGAATTCTCTCTTGGGACTTTTAATGTAATCTCGTACAGTTCAATGGAATTCTGCAAGACGATGTTCGCGTCGCACGTCCCTCATACGAGCACTGTCAAAATAGTTTTCCCTGTGGAATTCGGTCTCACTAATTCAAAAAGGAAACCGATCATTGAACAGGAAAAAAGAATCGACGACTTGTCAGGACGGGGTAAAAAAGAAAAAAAAATATTCTTCAAAAATACATGGGACATTCTTGCATTTTATTTTATTTATTTTTCGCTTTCAAAAGGTTGCCTCCCTGGCTAAAGAAAAGTATTTCGTAACTCATTCACTCAAACCAGTGGACTGTAAACGTATTGTTATATCGGATGCTCTCCCGCATCCTACCGCTGCCGGACAGAGTAGGTTCGCAACACTTTCCTATAGAAGATAAGGAATATTCAGCTCATGGCTTCTATTTTACCGTATGATGATCAATTATTATTCATAACACAACATCATAATTTCGTCGAAATGATTTTATTTTGTGTTTTAATGTTACAATAATTAATTTAAAGACCATGACATTATTTAAATCGGTGATATATTTTTTGTGATATCTTAATGATTATATTTTAATCTATCAAACCGACTGGAATGTTGTGGCAATATTTATCTGAACATTTAATAAGCTTCAAAATCCATAAATTAGTGTTTTTATAATATAGTAAGGGACACTAAATATGGATTTTAAATTGATTCACAAAAAAAAAAAAAATAATAAAAAATTATTACTATCTGTATTATCACAATTCTGTTAAGCACCTACAACAAAATCTACTTTATCAGTTAACATTTCAAATAGATTATACTCAAGTATGTAACATAACTTAAGCTATATAATTCAATATTTAATATAGGTATGCGTATCGTTCTTAATACATGGATATGGAAAATAAATAAATAAATGAAAATTATAAAAATATGATAATACCTTGGTATATAACTTGACTCACGTCTAAACTGGAAACACCACGTCCGTCAGAAAAAAATTCAGATTAAAGAAAAAAATGTGAAAACTTTATTGGTACAGTTGGACCAGAGTTAACCATCGAAAACAAACTTCTACTGTATGTAGCTATTACAAAACATAACGGCATTTAACTGTGGGTTTGGCCTAGTAAGTCTACCATCGATGTAATACATCGCTCGTTGAACCATCACTGCAGCCTACCGGTTCGAAAAAAACAACGTAATTCACCGTGATATGATGCTACCTAGAACAGCAGAAAAAATTCAAAGGTTTACTCGTGAATTGCACGAGACGAGGCTACAGGACGCTTAACTAAATTCTTTCCCAAGAAATTATTATAGGTAATTATATTATGTAAGTACATAATATATTATTATATTTGTAATGTGTCCATGGGGGGTTGAACCCTCCCCCCCTCCCGTGAGCACGCCCCTGTGATACATATTACATAATTATAAATACATTTAATCATGTAGCACAAACTACAAAATTTGTATTTAATGTATTTAATGAAGGCATCAAGAAATTGCCTATACCTACAGTACCTACTCCTACTTCACTGATATTTCCCGGTTTTAAATTCCTATAAATTATTTTCCCATTTTTTATTTTCCTGTGTTTTAAATTCTTACGAAATAATTTCTCGAATTTTATTTTCCTGATTTATAATTTACTGGTAATATTTTCCTGGTTATTATTTTCCTACAAATTATTTTTCCTGTTATTTATTTTCGTACATATATTTTCCTGTATTTTATAGCCCCTCGTATAAAATGCATCATTACATTTTTTGAAATATTAATAAAAGTTCCTCTGTATAAATTATTAGATATTTCTATTTAGTTATTTCAGTTATTTAGTAATTTTGAATGTTAAAAATGAATACCTATACGTTACCAGCCTACCATATGATAAACCACTGTGTATGTATTTACGTATTAATGTGCAAGCTTAAATATTTAATACCTATATGGTGTAGTATTTGGTAACTCATAACAATAACTCATCAATGTTTGACAGTTGGTATTCTAAAATCTAAATCCAGTTATTTATTCAATCCGTGGTCTAACTTTCTTAATATTTTTGGAATAAGTTTTGAAACTTAAATTCACTATTAAATTTTAATTTTAACTAAACTAATTTAACTTTGATTACCAGCTACTATACGTGAGATTCCAATATTCTATAACAATAATTAATATTTTTGAACATAAAATAGCAAATTAAATTGAATCTGTTGCTCAACCAAGTATACAATTTATAATAGCTTATTGAAGACCAATAATGATTCTAAAAAAATGTCTCTGCATTTGTATTTGTATTTGTCCATTGAAATTAATTTATCACCGGCATTGCCTTTTTTTTGGATGTCTACAACTGCAGTGTTAGAGAAAAAAAACATAGATATAATATTATAATATTAAATTTTAAAATAAAATTGTCTATTACAATTAGCAATCATATATTTATATTTAAAAATAATCGGAAACTATCAAAACGCTAAACAGCTGAGTCAATGGTTATAGTGGTTAGCAATAAACGCCGCAATGACTTAACAGTTCAAATTTATGAAGAAGGTAGTTTTTATATTCTTCCTCAAGATATTTTTTTATTATTATTAATCTACCAACAGCTAAACCACAAGATGTGAAAAACTAATTATCATGATAAAAAATAGTTAATTAAAATATTTTATCGCTAATATTATAATATAGTTTATAAGTAAAAATTGCAATAAATGTTATTAATTATTATACTATTGACACAATGTCGTTTATCTAGCATAAAATTAGAAATTATCTTCATAAATTTGATTATATATGTGCGTTAAGCGTTGTATGCTAATATGCTATTATTAATAATTACATTTTTTATAAGACCACTAAATATTTGTACGCACAGGTACATATGACGATATTTAATGAAATGATATCCAATCATCATACTTGGGAGTTGGGACTAAGCATGAATGACTTAATATAATAATATCCAATCGAAATTTCTATGTTGTCGTTGTCAATTAATATTAATACTGGTATACCTATTATATTGTTACATGACACTAACGAACTATCAATAATCGTTTGGATAGGTTTTTTTTATTTAGGTACCTACCTTATACAAGTATTTAAACGATAAGGTAGACTCTTCAATGGATTTTAAATTAGTTCATCTGAATTGTATTGATATGAGGCCAAGTCAAAAAAAATACATTTAAAAAAAATTTGAACTACTAGGTATATAAAAAACTCAAACCGTTTGATGTATTTCAATGTTTTAACTACACATCGCACTGTCAATACAATGAGGCCATAACTAAAAAAAAGCAAATGTTCATATCAATATAAAATTTAGAATAAAATGACAATAACAAAAATAATGTAAAAGATAGATACATATTAATAATTTTGTTGTGGTTATAATCAAGTGATTTTTA
>NC_042494.1:56970817-56988859 GCF_005508785.2 Acyrthosiphon pisum
TGCATTTTATTTTATTTATTTTTCGCTTTCAAAAGTTGCCTCCCTGGCTAAAGAAAAGTATTTCGTAACTCATTCACTCAAACCAGTGGACTGTAAACGTATTGTTATATCGGATGCTCTCCCGCATCCTACCGCTGCCGGACAGAGTAGGTTCGCAACACTTTCCTATAGAAGATAAGGAATATTCAGCTCAGGGCTTCTATTTTACCGTATGATGATCAATTATTATTCATAACACAACATCATAATTTCGTCGAAATGATTTTATTTTGTGTTTTAATGTTACAATAATTAATTTAAAGACCATGACATTATTTAAATCGGTGATATATTTTTTGTGATATCTTAATGATTATATTTTAATCTATCAAACCGACTGGAATGTTGTGGCAATATTTATCTGAACATTTAATAAGCTTCAAAATCCATAAATTAGTGTTTTTATAATATAGTAAGGGACACTAAATATGGATTTTAAATTGATTTACAAAAAAAAAAATTAATAAAAAATTATTACTATCTGTATTATCACAATTCTGTTAAGCACCTACAACAAAATCTACTTTATCAGTTAACATTTCAAATAGATTATACTCAAGTATGAAACATAACTTAAGCTATATAATTCAATATTTAATATAGGTATGCGTATCGTTCTTAATACATGGATATGGAAAATAAATAAATAAATGAAAATTATAAAAATATGATAATACCTTGGTATATAACTTGACTCACGTCTAAACTGGAAACACCACGTCCGTCAGAAAAAAATTCAGATTAAAGAAAAAAATGTGAAAACTTTATTGGTACAGTTGGACCAGAGTTAACCATCGAAAACAAACTTCTACTGTATGTAGCTATTACAAAACATAACGGCATTTAACTGTGGGTTTGGCCCAGTAAGTCTACCATCGATGTAATACATCGCTCGTTGAACCATCACTGCAGCCTACCGGTTCGAAAAAAACAACGTAATTCACCGTGATATGATGCTACCTAGAACAGCAGAAAAAATTCAAAGGTTTACTCGTGAATTGCACGAGACGAGGCTACAGGACGCTTAACTAAATTCTTTCCCAAGAAATTATTATAGGTAATTATATTATGTAAGTACATAATATATTATTATATTTTGTAATGTGTCCATGGGGGGTTGAACCCTCCCCCCCTCAATAGGCATCAAGAAATTGCCTATACAGTAGGTACTCCTACTTCACTGATATTTCCCGGTTTTTAAATTCCTGTTTTTTATTTTCCGGTATAAATATTTTCCTGGCTTATAAATTCCTATAAATTATTTTCCAAATTTTATTTTCCTGATTTATAATTTACTGGTAAGGTTTTTCCCTTGTAATATTTTCCTGGTTATTATTTTCCTACAAATTATTATTCCTGTTATTTATTTTCGTACATATATTTTCCTGATTTTTATTTTCTTACGAATTATTGTTCCCTCGTATTATTTTCCTATATTTTACTTTCCAGTTTCTGTCATTACTCTAAATGATTTTCCTGTATTTTATAGCCCCTCTGTCAATCCAGTGGCCATCCAATTATTTGATATCGACGATATATTCATTGGAAGTAACTCCATAAACGTGTAAAGTATGTATAATTTATATATTATAGTATGTAAAATATATATAATTGTTAAACATATTTACCTTTGGGTCGTTTAAATAATAAATTAAATAAATAATAAAAATTGATTTAAAAATATTAACCATTTAAGTTTTAAGAAAAAAAAGATACTTTTGATTTGCTCTTGAAATCACCAGTGGACATTTGACTAACAAGTAATAACTAATAAACATAATATTTTGTAGGCATCGAACTATTTGATATTCATCAATAGTTCGGTAAGTGAAAATGTCAATGACATAGAATATAATAATATGGTCAATAATAATAAAGCACTTCCCTTTAACATTCCTAAGTATTGTGAGATGGGTACAATCTTTTGTAACCATAAAATCATTGTTGGCTTTAGTGAAACACTTAGCTATTCCCTAAAGACTAGTGAAATTCGTAGTTATAGTTACTATACCAAACCTCCGAATACTATAAGCTCATAAATTATTAAATTCAGTATTACTTCTATGTTAGCAAGGGAAATTGTTTTTAACGTACCTAACACAAGCGTAGTATAATAGTGTACCTAATAGTCAATTTTGGAATTCTCAAAACAATATGTAACTAACAAAATTCACATTTGTCACCTATCTTTTTAATATTAGGCACTAAATTATGTTATACAAATGATGGAAAACTGGAAAAGTCATTCTGCTATATCTACTATAGATACTACCTATGCTTCCTATTCATTGAGTAAGTCATTGTAATGGATTTCTCAAATTTGTATTCAATAAGAACTTATTTCAGACGAAAAACGATTCTAATGGATGTGTCAACCTCTATTTCTGAGAATATTTTTTAGTTTGTAATGTTAGTACCACGAATGCTTGAATTGGTTTTTTCCAAAAACATCGTTCACACCCATCAATATCTATGTTATCTATATTTTATAATATTCTATCATAATAAACTATTGTCTTTAATATGTACCTATAATAAGGTATTAGTAAACACCGATATTACCAACGTACTATTTACATATTAGGTACAATTTATCTTGTGTACATGATTCAATGTTGTATTAATTATTCCAAATACCAACCTTAAAATTATTAACAGTGTTGAGCCGAGATAAATATAATGTTATCTAGATAACTAAATTATTTATTTACTTAGATAAAGATGAAAATTTTTTTTTTATCTTGATAAATTATCGGATAATTTTTTTTATATAGGCTTATGGCACTCTCCGAAAGCTCGTAGTAATATAGAATAGCTTAATATTATATGTTATCGAAAATGACGATATTTATTAGTAAATACTACCTACATAATAAATTACTTAATTGTCTACCGATAAATTATAATAAATAAAAGCCGTTAAATAAATTAAATTATCTGCATAAATTAATTTAGATAACGGTGATTTTTATCTTAGAGAACCGTGTAAATTAATATTCTCTATTTATCTAGATAAGATAAATTATATAAAAGAATATTTATCTAGATAAACTTAAAACTGGTCCCTACATAATGTTAATAACAATACAAGCTGAATAAACGCCACCGAGCAAGATTGACGAAAAATCTAAATGACAAACCATATTATAAAACAGAATAAACTAGAGACAAATATCAATTTAATAATTATTAAGCAATTTGGAAAATACAAAACCACGGAGATCAATATTACCCACATCATTTTTTTCATGTTATCGCAGTGTTTTTGGTTTTTTCGACGTAGGTACCCTGTTGATAAAACTTTTTGTTCTTTGGTCAAAAAGCTTGATAATTCAATAGAAAGGTGCTCGTGAGATTTTACACTGGTTAAAAATAACCATAAGTATACCTGAACAAAATACCTAGAATTTCCATAAGCTGCATTAATTAATTTTACACGAGCGTGTTGACATATTTGTTAATAATATTATTAAATAAAAACCAAATATTATACAACATAACACACAATTTTATTCCAGTAAATTTACAGATACAATATACATTTTACATACTATACAATTTACATTTTACATACTATACAATTTACATTTTACATGTAAAAATGTAAATTAACAAATTTAAACATACAATAATGTATACTATACATTACTAAAGCAGCATAGCCACAATTTATAATTATTTACGGGGTGATACAGCGAGGTCGACGTGGAAAAACCAAACACGCGGCGGAGAACCAGCGGCGGTACAGTAAATTAGTCACGCGCGGAAAGGACGACACGAGCTCTTTAATGGTGGGGGGAAGGGAGGGGGTGATAGGTGCCCATTTGATAGTATTTCTATCGTAATAAAACCCTATTCGTCTGCGCGGTCGATCGCACCACAACAGACCATACGCCTGACGAACCGCTTCGTCCGGTTCCAAAGTGAACGGCGTGGACGTCTAGTCGTGACCGTTGTTACCGCCAGGTCCGTCCCCGCGTCATTGCGGTCACTGCTGGTTACCGTATCCGTTACCATAATCTACACTCCGGTTTCTACCGGTGGCCACAGCGACGAGACGGATAAGAGCGTCTCGATCCAGCAGTCATCTTCTGCAGTGGCAGGTGGCATCAATGCCAAAACAGACGATTCAGCTCGAGATGGCGAATCCGTTGAAACTGGAAACTCCGCGGACGTAACGGACGACAATCCAATTTCGGGAGCATCGCCCGAGGAATTTTCACGCACGGCCATATTAGGTAACATTATATACATATTTGGACATCGCTGTTTTCTGACGGTTTCAGTATACTTGACTGGATATCCTCGACATCCTGTACCATCAAGTTGGGCGTGGATTTCCAACTGGCCTCTGTAGATGCTTCGGACGCGGAATTTGTCAGCAAGTCTATATTAGGTAAAGACATACATCTCTTGATCACCGAAAAACTGTGGACATCGCTGCTTTCCGACGGTTTCAAAATATTTGCCCGGCTATCGCCAACAGGCTGTACCATCAAGTCGGGCGTGGATAGCAACTTGATATCTGACGACTTCTTATCTTGAACTGCAATATTTGACATATTGATATTTGATGATGTAGGTACGTGGAATAAATATACAAAAATTCGATTTTAACTTTTATACCATAGGTAGCAACTATTCGTGATTTTCGTAACAAATGAATACTGATAAACAGACAAGAATTATTGATTTTCTAAAAACTTATGCACTTGGCAACAAGATGTTTGTTATTTTTGTAAATCCGAATTTATCTACATTTTTTAACATATTTTATACGGCATAACAATTATTTATTACCTATATTCATATTTTTTAGTTATACCGCTCAAGTATAAAACCTAAAAGTTATTTTAATATTTAGAGGGAGAGGATTGGTAGGGTTGGATTGGAATTGGTTGATTGTGGATTTCCGCCTATGTGACCTGAGTGTTTCGCGAAAGAAATTATTACATCCTATACTCCGGCCCACGAGATTCCATATGTCAGAATGCGTCCGTCACTGCGCATGATACGTAGCCGAATAGAGGGAATGGCATCATGGTGGGAGAAAACAGACGTCACGTATTACTATATGAATGCGTGGTTTACGTATGGACTCTCGTGGGCCGGAGTATATGTGATACGATTTTCGAGTAGGTAATATTAAACCTCAAATACTTCGGGTCAATTCTTCAAAATATGATGTGGTATAATTAAGTACATTCTTCACTCACGTCCCACAATGCTATAATATACATTTGCCAGATAGTATTGAATAATCATTTGGTGAAACAGATTGTCAATAATTAAAATATTAAAAATCAAATCAAATAAAAATGTGCTAAACTGAGTAGAATAGAAAAAAAAACGTCATCATAAAAATGTCCAAATATTAAGTATTTTAAATAGTAAAGGGTTAATAATACATTATGAGACTTATGCCTAATTATTTTTAGAAAGATTAGGTTTGGTCAAATAGTAGGAAGGGCTAATATTTCTTGTTGGTCACCCAAGAAAATTCTAACAACAGGCAACCTTGACATTCCATTTGTAAAAATATGGCTGATAAAAATATGACAAAATAAAGTATAGTTATACCGAACAGATAACGTACAGATAAGTAAGTACCTACTCTTAGAACCACCCATGCCACATCATTTCCAATTATTATTAATCTTAATAACTCCTAAATAAATCCAAAACGTTAGTTAACATATAAATAATTATTTTTTATTATTTCATCGCAATTTAATTTTGTAATGTTCATCATTCACTTTAGGTGACTTGACTAACTCAACGATGGAAATAAAATGATGTATAATACAATTACTATTGATATTATTAAACAAGAATCAAAATAATATTGTATACGCGTATGGTTTTTAAATTTAAATAAGTACTGTCAATGAATATTTTATTTAAACTTCATAAAAAGTGAAATCCAATTATAAATGGATATATTCTTGGAAGTAATTATTTAGGCGCTTTGATTTGTTTATCTACTGTAAATAATACATTCATTGGAAAATCCTTTTGGCTTAGTCTTTATATTTTGTAAAATGTAATACTTTATAATATAAAACTTGTATTACATATTTGATATGATATCTTAGTTCATATTTCTAAAAGTACTATATATTGTAATTCAATACTAATTTACTTTTTATGTTTACGCTATTTTTTTTTTTTATCTTGTTTAATATGTATAATGTAGTAATGTATATATGCATTTAGGATTCGGGATTCCATTATAGTATGTTACATATTATTAAGTTTTAAAACCGTATATATTAACAGATCACCCCGAGGCCAAATAATAAGTTCTTGACATCTATAACCTAGATCAAGTCGTGTTTTTTGGTCCAAGTGATGAGTGGTCGAGTCTCAAGTAAAAATCGAACAAAAATAGCCCTATTAAAAAAACAAAACTTATTTTTGATCCAAATCTAACGTGTCACCAAATAAGGAAATTTAATTTGTAATTGTAGCAGAATTTTACAATGACATATGTCGACGCACTTGTTGGACAGTGTTGGTGAGTCTCCCCTTTCTTCCTTCAAAACTAAATTGAAAAATTTGCTAATATTTTATTTTTTCAGTTTATTAGTTTTTTAAAACATTATCAGTTAAAAACTACTTTTTAAAACCAACTTCACGCAACCTTCTAACTTTGTTCGACCAATTTGAAAAATTCCATTTATTTATTGCAATAGACCTCGAGTGATGAACCGTACTCGTACAACTTAGGTATTTGAGGAAGTACTTTCTGTGTGCTCTAACTATATTGACCTGCAAACAAATCAACATTTATCAAAATTGCATTCTAACGAATTGTGAATCTGCAGACAAGATGAATACATCATTATGAAATATACGTTCGGAGTTTGCTAGAAGTTGTTTCTTCATAACTTTAGTTAAACTGCACATACTACATATTAATAGGTATTTTATGTGAGTTCACTAAGATAAACTGTATTGATATGATTTTTTTTTTAATCACCCCTAATATAGGTATAATTTAGTTATTCGTATTAAGGTGCATTTGAGATTTCTGGTTTTGTAATGGACTTTAAAAGTATTACAATTGAAAATATACCATAAAGGTTGATTTACTTTCTTCTGATTTTGTTTTTTATTAAATAAGTGTTTAAGTAAGATAAAAATAAAAATTCATTGTACAATCCCTTTATTTTAGTCAATTGTTCACATAACGAAGAGAAAATATATGTATTTAAATATAGTATATTTTTTTGTGATGAGTAATGCTTATTACTTGAAAAATAAAATCAACAAGAAACATTTATTCTTATTTAATAATATACGACTTTTTGTTTTGAAATAATATGCATATAACTAAAAAAAAATAGTTGATAATACCTATAGACAAATTGCACAAATACAAAAAGATGAAAATAAACAACTTAAATAAATAATATTATATAATAAATATATTAAAGTCACCTCTAATAGTGAATTAAAATATGAGGGATAGTGAAAAAAAAATCATCGAAAATTGTGAGTTATTGTGTCCATGGTACAGAAACTAATATTTTATTATACTTCCTAGAACTGTCTATGAAAATACATATCAAATATTATATATGCATACCTTATACATTTATTATTATGTAGGACTTAGGTATTAAATGGGTATACCACATCGAACCTAGGGTATTAGTAATAATATAATATAGAATGGCTATGCCAAGAGAAAAAAAGAAAATCTAAGATATTTGGGCAAGCGAGAAAAATTATGTTGTTTGATGTTCAATATTTTGTTCACTAAGAATGTAATATTATATTTAAAAAAAAAAAAAATATATTTGGAAATGAAAAAAGAGGACCTAAGACATTTGTATTCAAATTTGTAAAATACAATGTTTATAATCTTTTCAATCATAATCACTCGGGTTGATCTTAGAGACTGTTCACAGGCGGCGAAAGTATATTAATTAAAATATGTAATATCTAACTATTATATTCAAATTTGTAAATAATACATCGTTAGGAGAAAAATTAATAAATGAAATAATGTCGGGATAGAGTAAAATTTAAAATGAAAATATTCTCAACGTCTTGATCCGATTAGAGAGTTAGGAAGACGAGAGTTTTATTCAATTTTATAAATTGTACGTCATTTGGGAGAGTATTAATAAAAGAAATAATGTCATCGAATTTGGTGAAATTTTAAAACGAATATAATATGCTTCACGTCTACATCTATGCACGATGAATTTATTTCTCTTCATTTAAAATGTTTTACTCGTCACACCATCAGGAATATGGCAGGTATCTATTAAAATATGTATGAGGAGGTACCTACTATATACCTATCTACTATAAACCTATACTTCCCAAGCTGTGGTCTTTCATAGGTCATCGAATATCTTTGAATTTCTCAAATAATCACTTAAATATTTCGATATGAATAATTCTTAATAATAATTATGAAAAAGAGAGAGATTACTATTAATTATTATTTGGTTATAATACGCAAATGTACTTATAGGTAGCTATTTTTATCAGAAAAATGTAGGTGTCGTTTTAAAATAAATATAATTTTTCCCCCTAGAATACAATACATTTTGGTTTTGTTTTCACTAAATTAAATAATTTCTCAACGTGGAGGCTCCTTTGTTCATCATAATATATTATAACGTATCCATTTACATATTACTATTTACCGTGGAAAATAAATTTCAAGATATATCTATTGACTGTTACAGGTGAATTAATTTAAGATAAAATTGAAAATTAGACGTTAACGTCGATCGAAATATTACACATCTTAAATACAGAGAGGCGCGTCAATTTGTAAAAGTATATTTTCCGACCGAATAAAATTGTTCCTACTGTATCTATTGAACGTAAATTAAAAATAAGAATGGTCGTTGCAACGTTAAATGATTGTAAATTAAATCAACAATATTATTACGTGTAAGGAAATAAATTAAAAGTTAAATACTGTACAATTATGGAAACATAAAGGTAGATACACGTCTTATAATAATATTGTACGAAAAGTTTAAAATAAACTTTTAATTGGTTCGCTCCTAAATACTTAAATTACGCAAATTATATAATCATGTTTAGCTATAATTAGGGTATAATAAGGATTGCAATGTTCATTATACATTATAGGTTGAAGCCCAGCTAGTGCGTCTATCATACATTTCCTTAATCTTACCATTTTTATTAGTCTCTAGATGGTGAGGTTTCTATACAAAGCGCCCCTATAACTTAATTTAATATCGTATTACGCACTATTTGTCCGATGTCGAAGACAATCGAAAAAAGTAAACCAATAATAATTATTGGGAACATTGTAATGAGCTTAAATTCCGCTTTGACTGTTTTAGGAAGTTGTATTTCACTAACTGAATACCTACACTTCTACGCTTTCGTAAGTCAACACTTGTTAATTCCTGAGAATATTAAAATATCATCAGTCATTAACTATAATATAATATTATAATATACATGAAATAATAATAGTATCTAAAACGATTTTTGTACGACTTCTGTATGCCAGTGAACTTGAATAAGTTATAAATCATAAGTACCTAGGTGAACATTATAGAGCGACTGACATCAAAATATATCACGTGATACGTATGTTAAATTATAAAGTTTATGACATTATTCGAAGTAGGTACCTAAGTAATAGTTACGAAAATGTATATATTATAGGCACGTATGTTATAATTTAGTAGTTTACGAATTAGGATAATAATATTAATTAAACGTAATAGATTTTAATGGCGGCAGGAATACGAAATACGCGCGTGTCGTCTTTACAAGTTGAGTTGAGTCTATAGCCCACAAGAAAGTTTGTGTTAGGCCTGTATTATTATGATGGTGAGAAATAGACATATTTTGACACAAATACATTCTTGCAACTTTATTGTATGACGTGTATAACGACTGAATGCTTGTGAGTTTAGGTAAATAATAACGAAATAACTACCTCTAGCAGTGGTTTTTGTTTTTAATGAAAAACGTGGTTTCAATTTCAATTAGAGTTCATATAAAACAGTTAAATTAAAATGTTAACATGCAGTGGTTATGCTGTATCTGCAAGTCGTTTAATTTCATCGTTTCATAAGTAATAAAACACAAAATGTGCAATAATTGTATGCAATTACAGTTAAGTTCACTGCTAATAATTAAAACAAAAGTTACTTTTAACCCGTTGGGTGGGGGGGGGGTGTATTATATATATTTGTTTATTTATTCGAGAATATCACGACTTCGGGGTCTTTTACGGCCAATGGGGTGTGTTTTTGAGCACATGGTACCTTCAGCTAGATTTTAAATTAGTGGATTGGAATGTTTTGGTGTGAAGAGTTGTATCAAAGATTTAAGCGACAGGCTGTCTCTTCTACGGTGTGCTCGGAGTTCAGAGTTTGGTATACGTTTGATTTTTTTTTTTTGTAAGCTTCTATACTTGGATACCTTCCAGCTGTAAAAGTTTAAGAAGATATTTATGAACACTTATACTTTGTTAGGAATACTGAGTTTTGAAGACTTGACAAAAGAATGCGAAGAATGCTGCTTTTTGTCGTTGTTAACGAAAATCTTTTTTCGTATTTATGTAAAAGTACTCCAAGTGAGACGCTTATCAAAGGATATTATGTCGATCTATAAAAGTTAGAACTATTAAAAATAATTGTCCTACATTTAACCTAATTTACCTAATATTTTGTTTCAAGATATTATTATACGTTAATATTTTTGTTTTTATATTATAGTTGTACCTATTTAACATTACCTATGTATATAGTTATTTATTAAATAATACAATTCTTTGAGAAAAATTTAAATCAATCAAATTATTTATAATTTATCTACTATTAATTACTATGAAAATTAAAAGTTTCAATAGTATATTATTTTATAATATTATAAGAAAATAGTTAAATAAACATTTTGAAAATATTAAATATTTTAAGTAAAATTGAACTGGCCTGAAAAAAATTTTGATTGGACTCATAAAATACAGGTTCCTCCTGATATCATATAATATGTATCATACAATTAGTAATTAGTAATTAGTTATTAATCCCTATCAGAAGAGTAAGTGTGGGGTTCGGGTAAGTGTAATGCGTATTCTGTTTACAAATGCTTATGGAACCATATATTATTTTATCCCTGCAAATGGAGATAAGATAATATTATTATTAAATTAGAATAATATTATATAAATACACCGGTAAACCGTTTGAATGTTTTATACGTATGTATAGGTGTATATGTGTATTTACGTAACAACCAACCATTGTGGTACAGGGACAAATGATACAATATAAATATTATATAACATTATATACATATAATGGCTAATATACAGTATACCTGTTCGTAAGTATGATTATTTACACGCACAAACATAATTAGAGTAGAAATAAAATTATAGTTGTTTACTGCAAGCCGTGTTGGAAAATTTTCAGACACTCCTTCTGTTTCCCGTTCATTTCTGTTCATAAGGACGGACTTGTTCCAGATCTTTTTCCTTATCAAAGAAACAACTCGCTCCAAATCCAGTTCCTCTAAAAAAAGAACTCTCTCCAATTGTCATTCCTTTTTTTAATCAAGTTATTGAAAAATGCTGTTTTCTTTTTATTTATAACGTTAGATAAAAAACAATGATCAATAAATTGAACGTAAGCCAACTAAGAATACATCCACACTTAATAACGCATAGAAAATAAGATAACTATATTACAATTTAAAAAATGGCTCTATTATATGGTCTCCCAACTCAGCGGTACATAAGTACAGTATTGAGAAAATCCATTAAAAATTCATATAAAAGATTAGATTTATATTTTTGGGCGGGTCCATTTTCCTCCAAAAACGAGATACCGTTTTCCTCCACAAAAAAAAGGTTGGTTTCCATTTTCCTCCAAATTAATTTAGACTGTAATTTTGTCTATTTTCCTCTAATATTTTAGCCAGTGTTGTAGTATTACGTTCCGTCTTATAAATATATAGAGTAAAGCTAGGATCACATTTTGCGCTTATCGGTTGATGATTACACTCTGGTATCGGCTATCTATATCAGCTATCGATTAAGCCTAATAAAGATACACTCATATAACATTCGGGCATATACGTATATACTTATTTATGTTATATTGTGTATCAGTTGTCACTTATTATTATGATTACACACAAAACGTTTGTTAATTCGTGATGGTTACAAATATTTTTTAGCATATGAGTTAAAATCTGGATTATCACGTTGGCGATGTTGTTAGACTACTTGTCAAGCAGTAATATTATACACTAATAAAACTGATGAAATAGTAGCCGATGAATTACACGAAAATGTACATCCAAATCATTTGCCATCACCAAAAAAAATAAATCGATTTTTTTGATATGCATAAATTATTTGTGTTAACTATTTCATTATTTATTGGAGGAAAACGGTATCTCGTTTTTGGAGGAAAATGGCTACGGCCATATTTTTCGTAGAAGATCTTTACAGGACAATATGACTGTCCTGAGATCTTGAGTGTTTCTCCTTCCATACTCTTACTCGTAACACCTGGTCTAAACATACATTTTATCTAACCAAAAAGTAACTAATATTATTCAAGCAACACCACTCTCAAATTCTCAAATTCTTTTCATAATTAATAAAAACTATAAATGAGTTAAACATTGATCTGTTTCTATCACCAAACTTCAACTCTTTTAAAATGTGTTTTAATACCATACTTGTAAATTCATAGCTATAGTAGTGTATTATTAATTGTATATTTGTATTACATTGTTTTTTATTTTTTATTATTATTAATTAATGATTGTTATTATTAAAATATAATGCATGTATTGAGTCTCATCCGTTCAAAACCTAAATAAATAAATACATTTTTAAAATTTAAAGGCACTGTGATTTTTGTTCACGTTTCTCAAAAAAAAAAAATTTGTTCATATTCTTTTTTCTTTATTTTTAAAGCAAGCAGATTCAGGTTTCGTTCCTACAAAAATAATTCATTCTAGGAATCCGTTACTTTTGGACCAAGATCCTCCTCAACACAGAATGCAAGTGATGGAATTCAATTTTTAGAGTCGATATATAAGTCATTTACATTTTCCGCCCAGTTTAGCGTGAACAATAATGGCATAATATAGGTTTGATTAGCTCAATACAATATTTACTTATGCCTTTAAATAATACTGTTATGAAATTGAGTAATGGTATATTTATATTTTATGATATTAATAATAACACATTGTCGTTTTTCATCGCTGTATACACGGTGAAATGGCAAATTATTTTGCGCGCGTTATTCCAAAAATAAAATGTTCTTATTTTCACCGTAGTTAATAGCACACGGACGCAGATTTTAAATATTGAGTAATTATATTGTATATGATATTAAAATAATAAATAAAGAATATGTCATTTGCTTGAAACTGAATCGCTGAAAATATTATGTTCTCTGTTGAGAAATAATAATGGTGAGCGTACAATTTCGGAAATATGCACTGCATAAAGCCAGTCGATTGAGTGAATTTTCCGGTCGACGTGATTTCTTGCGGGCGCGTATATATTATTTTCTGTTTTCACGATTTTTTCCGGTGAGGAGCCTATTGGCAAACATTCGGGTCAATACGTCCGTTTCAAGTATATACAATTTAGGGTAAATAAAAAGTGCTGTCATTCCTGTAACGTAATTTGTTAGAACGCTTTTACGACTCGGCGTCAGACGAATTCCCTTCGGTTTTCGTCTGATTTCGAACAATAAAATAATAATAATAAAAAAAAAAATAATAATAAAAAAAGAACATGTGTTACCGCCTCGTTATTCCGACCCTACTTTAACAGAACCGACAAACAGACAGGACATTTTTGCAAAACATTACAGTGAACCTAGGTATTATATAATATACAGGGTGCAGACTACAGGTGGTATATGGTTGCAGCACCGTTGTTTGTTATACATAAACATAAAAATAAGCATAAAATATATATTAATATTGCATTGTGATATCGAGTGAGAATTTGATTTTTGTTCTCGCGTATATTATAATATTATAAGAACTGAAAAACTTTGAATAAATAATGTTATACGGGCCCAACGATAAATAATAATAATAAAAAGTTGTTTCAGAAATTGTTCGATATACGAATATTATAATAATAATAATAATAATATCGTAATAATATTACGATGTTTGTTTTGTGAAAAAATAAGTTTGGTATATTATATATTAAATCATAATAAATTATTACTATTACTGTAATAATTCACAGTCCGAACGATAGTGATATTTGTTGAGGATTTTTTTTCGCCGTTGCAACATTATTTTTCTCCGGTCCGATTCCGAGAGTAAAAAAAAAATAAAAAATACATCGTCCGTCCGCAGTTTACGCGTATTATAATATTAGGATATACACGCGTCGTACAATAATATTCCGTCTCGATGGTCAAAAATCCATATAATATATCACACGCCAAGTGGCCGGCGTACGTTGTTTATTATTATTATATAGTGTATATATAGTGCGTGTATAAATATCGTCTTCGCGGAGTCGAACTTTTCGACTGGAACCGCCGTGGCGGCGATACATCACCGGGATAAAGTTTACAGTATTCCGCAGCCTTAAATCGTGTGCCGCTGGTGTTTGGGCGCGAGAGGACGGCGGCGAAAAGTCGTTTATTATAATTTATTGGGGTCAGATCACGACGAGATACTGCGCTGCAGCCTCCCGTCCGTAGACGTCGCGACGGCCATCCGCCGAAATACGCAGACCGCCGCCGCCGTAAAGCTTAACCTGACTGCCGTTAAATGAAAACAAGTTTTCAACTACTTTCGCCTGTCGTCACTTTTTAAACTGCAGTTCTCTCGGTTTGTCGCCCCCCCCCCCCACACCCCCCCCGAACGCCCGCAAAGTCGCGCTTTTCCGCACCCGTTTTGTTTTTGACTTTTTTTTTTGTTCCATATCACTCGATTCTCCCCATTATTCTCGGTGCGAACAAACAACATTACGCCGTGCCTGTATGCGTGCCTTTTGCAAACTGACCGTAACGCCGTCGGTTCGTCCTTCGATATAACATTGTTGGTTGTATGTATATTATTGTACGCGTCCGAACTCATAATAATATTGTGCAGACGTACTCGGGACGATATTTTTTCGTAAGCCATTTAGAAACAATGCCGTGATATTATTATATTCGGGTATCACGGCATTGTCTCTAATGGCGATTTTTTTAACAAGTACCTGCCCCGGTGTTCATGAGTGGATTTTATTTTAATTTGTTATAACTAACCAATTTCGATCTCATTATAAAACATGAATGGTATTTTAATATTGTTATTCACTAAATCATAATTGTAATATTATATTGTTTCATGTTTACATGGTCCTTATAATAATATAATATTGTAAACATAAATTATGCACTGCACTCAAGTTTTCCTGGGCATTTAACATTGATAAATAAATAATAATTAGATTGAAACAATACGTGCCACACTCCGTGTGATACCGCTTCGTATAAATAGAACTCGTGAGTTTAAGCCATATGCATTTACTTTTATTAAACTGAAATTGTATATACAAGCAATTTATGGGTGGGACAGATAGGTAAGTAACGTTGGAGGTAACTGATCCTGGCGGCCCTGCACTTAAAATATCTGTCTAATTTATACAAATCAAAAGGAGTGTATGGTTATGTCTTTTCAAATACAATCACAGGGGTAGACTTAGGGAGGACTTTCTTTTTTTTTCTTCGTGACTTCGGCCTTCAAGACCACATATTTGCTTCCAAATTTTCCTATCTAATGTTAACTCTTTCCAATCTATTCCAGGTCTCACTTTCTTAGGGATAACTACAATTTATTATTTAAGCTCCGGGCGTGGATTGTGGTCGTCCTTGCCTCGTAGTCGGTGGCCGGATAAGGATCCGTGAATTGCAGTTGCTCCCTCTAGTTAGCTGGTTACTTGACTTTGCTTTAATGGATGACACTGTTCCAAGCTGATAGCTTCTGCCAGTGAGAATGATTTGAAGAGAGAATTTATGAACTGATTATGCTCCCGGGCTGGTATAATTGAGTTTGAGAGGTCAGAAATTGATGGGACGGTGGATGTATTTTTGTGAGGTAGCAAATCTTTTGCTGATGTCGGAGATGTGAGGGTATGGAGAGTTGATGATGTGACTTTTGGTGGCATTAGTGAGCTGTTGGATGTGTTCAGTGATAGGTAGGATGTTGATTGAGTGACGGATAGTGATGTTACTTACGAACCACGGTTGGCCAGAGATTTGACGGAGAGAAGTTGATTGCAGCCTTGCGAGCTTGTTCCAGCTGTTTTTTGTGATATTAGATGCCCATATGGGAGAGGCATATTATGTGACTATGGGACGGATATAGGATTTGTAAATGAAGCATTTAGTGTTGATAGTGAGATTGGGGCTGGATAATAAGGGGTGCAATGAGTGTTTGACTGCTTTGGCTTTGTTGACTGCGGAAGTGATGTGTTTGGAGAAGTTTAATTTTCTATCAACATGAACACCGAGGTATTTCATTGAGTGAGACCACTCGATGCCGATGTTTTTGAGCTTGGGCTGAAGGGAGTTTGCGGTGGATTTGTGAGAGAACATAACCGCCGTAGTTTTGTGTGGGTTAACCGTAATACGCCAGTCTTGGAACCATTTTTCCGTGATGTTGAGCTGAAGTTGAAGTTGTTTGGTGGCAGCGTCATTAGTAGAGCTGGTGGCGTAGAAGAGAGTGTCGTCGGCGAAGAGTGCAGTATGGCATTTGGAGTGAGTAGGCATGTCGTTGATGTAGAGGCAAAAGAGATGTGGTGCGAGACAAGAGCCTTGAGGCACTCCTGCAAGAATTTTGCGAGAGGTGGAATGTTTACCTTCTATTTGTATGTGAAAGCTTCTGTCAGTGAGAAAGGAGCTCAAGATGGAAATAAGGTCGTTGGGAACTGCGAGGTCGATCAGTTTGCTGATGAGGCCGTCGTTCCAAACTTTGTCGAAGGCCTTTTCCACGTCGAGAAGGATTGCTGCGGTATTTTTTCTAAGATTTAGTTTGAGCGAGATGTCGTCAATGACTCTGAGGAGTTGAGATGTAGTGCTGTGGGAGCTTCTGAAGCCATGTTGGTCAGGACGGATTTTGGAGGTGGTGTAGATTTTGAGCCTAGTGAGCAGGAGTTTCTCCAGGACTTTAGACATCGTGTTCAGCAGAGAGATTGGACGGTGATTGACTGGGTTAGATAGGTCCTTGCCAGGTTTTGGAATAGTTATAACAGTAGCATGCTTCCAAGGAAGAGGGAAGTAGTTGAGGCGTGTGCACCAGTTGAATATTCGACAAAGATGAGTAATGGTTTTGCGTCCGCAGTGTTTGAGTGCAGTGTTGCTGATGCCATCAGGCCCAGGAGCGCGGCGACTGGGAAGCGATTTGACTATGCGCCAGACTTCAGCGGGAGTGAAGAACGATGTTGATGTAGACGGAAGAGTGCGCTGGTGGTTCAGTTTGTTTTGCACCGAGGAGTCGATGTAGTCGTTTCCAGGAGGAGACCGAAATTGAACTTCCAAGGAGTCGGCCAGTAGATCGGCTTTTGACTTGGGGTCAAAGATAATGTTGCCTAGAGAGTCCTTGAGAGGGCGAGAAGGTTGAGGATTGCGTATGAGGGCTCGGTTTAGCCTATAGAAGCGAGTCCATGCGTTGGATCCTTCGTTTAAGGAACCGAGAAGGTTGCTCCATTGAGTGTTGCGATGTTCGGCCATGAGATCCCTGACCCTGGAGACTTGACGGTTCAAGGATGTTTTGAGAATCGGGTCTCTGGTTCTCTGCCAGCGGGATCTTAGGCGACGCTTCAGGTCTATTTCCAACTGTAGTTTTTTAGGGAGAACTCTTGTGTGATTGGAATGCGTGATAGGAGATGTGTTTTTAGCAATGCCATTTGATAAATCCGTTGTGAGCTTTTTGATGGCCAAATCGATGGAACTGGTGGTCAAGCAGCTGGAAGAAGAGTGGCAGACGGAGTCCATGTAT
>NC_042494.1:56988909-57009770 GCF_005508785.2 Acyrthosiphon pisum
TCGTCGGCGAAGAGTGCAGTATGGCATTTGGAGTGAGTAGGCATGTCGTTGATGTAGAGGCAAAAGAGATGTGGTGCGAGACAAGAGCCTTGAGGCACTCCTGCAAGAATTTTGCGAGAGGTGGAATGTTTACCTTCTATTTGTATGTGAAAGCTTCTGTCAGTGAGAAAGGAGCTCAAGATGGAAATAAGGTCGTTGGGAACTGCGAGGTCGATCAGTTTGCTGATGAGGCCGTCGTTCCAAACTTTGTCGAAGGCCTTTTCCTTCGAAAGCTGGTTAGCTGGGTAGTTATTATTTATTCGACTGGCTTGACAACAAATCAACATTACACCAAATTAAATAAGATAAAATTATGAAGATATTATAAGATATTGTATAGGTTTAAATATAATAATAGAACAGTATCACGTTAAATGTATAGTAACTAACTAAGACGACTAGTATTTAATCAACTACATATACTTTGGTGTAGAGTGCAATTCTTTTATCCATTTTATTTCTGATGTAATTACATGGATTCCCTCGAAGCCCTGACTAAATTTTCTCAATCGATATTCTGCTATAATGTGTTTTACTGTTTGTGTGTGATAGCCACAGTCGCATGTTGAGCTATCTCGGAGTCTCCATTTGTACATCATGTCAGCACAACAGCCATGGCCCGTACGAAGGCGATTCACTACAGACTCCTTGATTAAGATTGGGTACCAAGTTATTGTTTGATATGTTAGATTGTGTCCATTGAACACTTACCCGTTTCAAACACGAATTTAATTAGGTCTCTGGCCATCTTCCAAGGTGGCTTTCTTGATTTTAGTCTCGGTGTTGGTGTATCATCCAATATCTCGGCTAGTTATGAACTCTTCCTATTCTCTGCTATCTTAATTGTAACAATAAGTTTTTCTTTCCTTCTTAGATCTGGAGGGGGGCTATGTTTGTAAAACATGGGTAACCACTGCAGCTGAGTTGACATCACCGTCCCCTTAATCACTCGTAAGCATTATTTCTAGGAGTGTAAATAAGTTCTTGCATGGAATGGCTTTAGCGAATTTATTAAAAAGACCATATTATGTGTTATGCACCATTGATAGATCTATGAAAGTGGCACTGGTTGCAAGTTTCTTTTGGATTCCAGTTTCTATTGGTAAGTGCTCTTGTTCCTCGTATCCTCGATATTCCCTAAAACCAGCAACTGGGATAACTTCTTTGATTTACGGTTGTATACGTTCTAATATAATTATTTCTAATATCTTATACGTAAAGCTCAGCAGTGATATAGGACGATTATTTGCAGCTTTGTGTCTGTCCTTCTCAGGTTTTAGTAGCGCAATCACTTTCATTCTTTCAAATTTTTTTGGTAATTTTGAAGTATCTATAATACCATTGTAAAACGTAGTTAGCTAGCCGTAGGTTCTTGGTCCTGCAAATTTAGAACCTCAGAATGTACCCCATCGAAACTTGCAGCTTTGATTGGTTTGCTTTTATTTATTGAATTATGTGTCTCATCTTGTGTAAAAGCATTGTGTAGTTTTGGGTGCGGTTATAAAATAAATTTTCTTGTGGTTTTTAATTCTGTTTTTAATTCTCTTTTTATTATCTGTTTATATTCTTTGTCTATTGAAAGTTTTCTCATGCATATTAGTATAGTTGCTGCACTATTTGTAATATTTGGGTTTAGGGTATGCTGGCCTTTCTTGGCGTTGTTTTGGGTCACTCAATTTTTTCATGAGACTCAATGCCTAATGCCTAGAGGGTAAAGTTTAAATTTGTTCATGTTTTCATGCTTTTTTTTTTTTTTCTTTTTGAATTTAAGTTATTAATTAGCTCATCTGCTACACTATTATCTTTTGTCCTTTGAAATTTCGAGAATATCTCATTACAATAGGTTTCATCCCAACCTGGAATAAACAGTCTCCTGAAACCCCTAGGCATGTGTTTTTCCGCTACAAGTTTAATTTCTCCCACGATCGTTCGTAATTATCTGCCTTTTCTGGGGTCTATTGTATTAGGTGGTTTAGTTCAAAGTAAAATTCAGTCCAGTTTGCTTTTCTGAAGTTCCATCTTGGCTTTGGATTTGTTGTAATTAGTATTTTCAAGCCAAGCTCTAAGACCATTGGTCAATGTTGGTTGTGGGGAAAGTCGTCAAGAATGCGGTGTGATATCATCTGCCTGCTATCGTTTGGAGATTTAGATATTATGCACAGATAAGAGGTGTACTCCTTAAGTAATCTATTGCTGTCCTTGATACTATAGACCAGTTCTAGATTCACTGTGGTTATCCACTCATATATTGGATCTCCGTTTTAATCATTTTTCTCATGGTCCTACGCTATGTTGTCTATTATATTCTTCTACGTAGATAGCTAGATGTTTATAGATAGGTATTCATCGGGATAGTTTTCCATTTTTCATTTGGGGGTTTATACACGTTCGTTAGTATCATATTACCTACCTACCTTTGTGGCTAGTATTAGTATGTTTTCTGAGTATTATCTGTGGACCACATTTGCCATATTGTTTGTGATGTATAGCTCCAATAAGTACGTATTCTGCAATATATCCTCTTTTTCATAGGTCATTTTCATCCTTCGTGTGTGTTTCTTGCAAAGCAATTACATCTACTCTTTCCTAATTCATGATTTTGGTTAGTACTTCACATTTCGCTTTAGAAATTCCTTAAATGTTGAAATGGCAGATCCTAAGATCTTCACCGGCATTAAGTGTCAAATGGTTCTTAAAAGGACCGTTTTCGGTTGGAATCACTGCCAATTGCTGATGGTGTTGATTTGAGAAGCTGAGCATCAATACCTAGATGTAGTATTAGATATACTTGTAGTATTTTTCTTCGTACACTGAGTCTTCAGAATGACTACAAGCGTATACAGGGAGGGCCTCGTGCAGGCTACCACCATCCTCCTCAAGCTGGGCAGTACTCTTTGTCGTCTCGCACCGAATCCTCAGTCAAATTTCGTTTTTCGTGAGCTGTACCATAGTATTTGAATTGTATTCATCGGAGTTGTTGATTGAAGAAGTTATTTTGTCGACGAATATCGTCAGTCAAGGTACTCACTACCACACCGTTTAGCAAACACTGTACATGCTATCGCATGTGTTGTGTTTCCCGCTGGTACGGTTTTCCCTGATACCTCTGCTATTTCTTTATTTATAAGGATGGTGGTTGTACCCCCGTATCAGGAACCATCAGCCTTTTCTATAGGTATCCTAATCAATTAGACAATCAAGTAGTTGGTAATCTGACGATAAATTCGGATTGTCCGAGGTAACTTCGTGTCCCATTCTTGCCTACTCGCTAGTTGTTACAGTATATGGTTTTCATGTCTATGATGTTAATAATTATTGTTGGCTCTAAAAGAGCCTTTTATGGTAGTTAGGGTTGGTCTTTAACAGTACTTATAAGCGGTATTGGCCGTTGACGTAATATAGGGTAGGTATATAATTTGTTTTTGTTACGCTTTATGATTTAATAATAAAATAATAATATACTTAGTCCATATAATGAGATTATACTACATTGTTAAACAATGTATAACCAATAGGTTAGTAATAAGTAATAACTATGTATATTATACTAGGTATAAAACATGATATGTCCATGTATTATAATTTAATTATTTCATAACAAGTCGACGCCCAAAAACAATAAAAACTATGATAATAATAACTAATAAGATCACACCATACATTTAAGCCGAAAAATTGTAAACAACTATAATACTTATTTCAATCTTGTTTTTCTTTACCTGTTTTCATCTCTGTGTTTCAGCTGCAACTAAATAAAAAATAAAAAAAGATAAAATAAAATAAAATATACTATAGGTATAATAGAGGATAATTTCAATGAAGTTGAATGGAGGGAGGCAGAGTCTTCATTTGCTAACCACATCAGTAGACAAAGAGGTGAAGTTATTAAATAAATAGTTGAGGTGAAAGCTAAAAGGAATAATTACCACCTTTTTGGTGGTTGTGAATTGAGTATGACGCGTGGAGAAACTTTGAAATTTAATTGAGAAATGAGTGTTGGGCAGTTAATTGAATTGGATAACATTTTAAAAGAAGTTATATGTTGGTAGAACGTCTCCAATTGAATAATATTACAATAAATGATAATAATACATTTTCTGTTTGAACCAAAATGTATTGAGCATAACAAAAATAACTGAGACAAATGTAATTTATTTAACTTTATAGTAACTTTTATTCTAATAAATTTTATATTGGGGGACGAGGTGGCCTAGTGGTCTAAGGCGTCGGTTGCGGCGCAGCCGTCGCTGGTTCGATTCCCGGCCACCGGGTGGCATTTTTCTTCGGGCAAGTCACGGTGTCCGGAGAACAAGTGCCGCCATCCCCCACCCGGGCATGGCAGATACCTACGGGTGCCCACTTGAAAATTCTGCCAAAACCAACACACACGTGTTACAAAACGTACTAATTTCAAACCCTACCACAAACCACAACTAAAAATCTACTAACAGCTAATGGTCACAGTTGCCGGGCTTCAAAAACATCAATAAAAAAAAAAATTTATATTTTATACCTATTTAAAAAAAGGTGGGTAAGTGGATTTCGCTCTGCTGTACAGTAGGTTACAAGTGGGTCACTGTATAATGGATGGTATTAAATTTGAATTCAATGATATAATATCATTGTATAAGAAAAACGATTCTGAGCGGAGACGGTATGTTAGTCTAGGTATAAGACATAATATTATATTAGGTACCTATAATAAATTCCAAATTAATCATATCATAATATTTATTAGGTACTTATAACGCGTTATACATCAACAAAAAACCGTGGTACTATCATAGATATATAATAGTATACTTTAGAAGTTTCAAGTACCCACGAATAATATTATACAATCACAACAAAATAACTAAAATAGTTATTCCAGGTTTTTTAATATGTAATTTCGTCTAAATTGGAAATCAAAATGACTATAAAAATAAACTGTGCTTATGTATTTTTTAGATTTTTTGGTAACAGAATTAATTACTTACGTGGAATCTTCTTCTAAATTTTCAATTCTTAGATACAAAAGTTGAACATTTTATAAATTTTTTACTACAAAATAATTATTCAAATTAAAATTTGATAAATTTTGTCGAAATTCGATCTTTAAATGCTTTTTATTTTATAAAATTTTATCGTGTATAGAAAATGGAAATGTAAACATTCAGTCAAAATTTCATGCATCCACGGTCATTTTTTTTAAAGTTACACCAAAAACCAAAATCGATTTTCTCGAAAACAGATTTTGCGTAAAAATTCCCGTTTTTCCTTAATTTTTCTTTTGTTTTTTCCGGCGCTTTTGAAAACTACTGGGAAATTTAAATTTTGACCTCCCCAATGCACCAACGATATTCACTTTCTGATCGAACAAGATACTGAAGTTGAAAATCGTAGCATTATTTCGACTACTTATCGTGTACACAGACACAAAAAAAATAAAAAAATAAAAAAATAAAAAATAAAAAAAAAAAATAAAAAAACACACATCATTGTAAAATCAATACATTCATCGTTCCACTCAGAATCTAAAAAACGATTATTTTAATAAGAATGAGATTTAACTTTTAGTTAATTACATTTGACAGTTATTTCTATTACATTCTGATTATATATTTTTACTAGATTATAATATTCATCAAAAACCGTTAATTTAGCTAATTTTTTTAAAGATAAAAATAATTTTTCTCATTCATTGTATATCTTAAGATTGTGTAGACCAATTTACCACTGGAATTATTTTACTTTTAATAAGAATTTAAGTCTTCGATAAAATAAAAAATGAGAATAGTATTATACGATTACCGATTTTATTTTATTTTACTGCAACAATATTAGATTTTCTCAAAAAAAAAAAAAATAATAATCTGATGTTATTTATATGGATAGTTGTGGTTGACCTCAATTATTTTTTAAATAATAATTCACATATATATCATCACTCACAACTGTCATATTAATGATTATGTATGGGAATAAAACATTTTTTTATCTAAATTCATAGCTTACCCAATTATTATACTTGGTAGAAATATCACAATTTTGTTCAGTATGCGTTTCCTCTTATGTCTCTGTTTTATGTATATTTTTTATCCTTCTTATGTATGTCATAATTTCTCGTTATTTTTCCAGAAATTATGAATAGGTACACCTAACACCTATAATTATGATAAAAAAATTAATACTCATGATTAACAGTTATATATTTCTATAATTTGTAACTAAATCTAGCATTTTTTAATATTGAAAAATAATATTGAATCACCTATACAAAGCAACATTAATAATATTGTTTGACGGTGTAAAAAAGTATTTTATACATTTTAATCGATATTTTAATTTTTATAAAATTAATATATCTAATTATTATCTATAGGACTGGTGTAGTGGTGTCCAACCAATTCAGTGATTTTTTTTAAGATTCTGAACGGAGCTTTTAGTTACACAATTAATTATGGAGAGTTCTTTGTTTTTTTTTTTCAGTAGAACACTTTTGAGGCTGTAAAATGTGCAAAAAGTTTTACTCGGCACTTCAGTAGACTGGAAATTGAACTCGAATATTATAGGAGTTTCCTATTACCTAGAAGTTTTTAAGAGCATCTCGAAAACAACAACAAAAACGGTGAAACTGTTTATGACACACAATCTCTGCGGTTTTGATGAAATCACTGCCAGTTTTTGGATAAGCCACTACGGAAATCTGAAATATTGTTCGACTATACAAATGCGACTGGCCGGATGGTTTTCAAATTACACATTCACGTACTAGCTGCGGTCCAATTTAAATGTTAATAGGTACGTTAATGTCGGATACGCTTTTGCTCACCATAATATAAGATTTAAGTAAATTATTTTTTAATAGGTTTGAATAATTTAATTATTACATTAGACACAAAATACATAATTATATGATAGTATATACCTACTTAAATCCAAGGCTAGGCAAGTAAATGATTTTTTTTAACCCAGTTAAGTTCATTTGCACCAATACTTAACAAAGAGTTAAAAGTTAAAAGTATATTTAATTATAGAAGAACTCAGTTAAGTTAAAAGGTAATAGTGTAATACAAATATTGTATTAACTTTTTTTTAAGTTAAAAAAAAGTTAATTTGTTTACACAATGCTAGTGTACTTAATTTTTTTCCAACCCAAAACTTAATTATAGACTATAGTGTTTATACTTTATACAGTATCTACATATAAGTTAAATTGGAATAATATACATTTTTAACTTTAAGCAATTTACGGTAAATATTTTTCGACATGAAAACTGAATAGACTGAAATAGTGAAATGGTGAAGTGTAATAAAATAAAAAAACAAAATAAATTAATTTAACTGACTTCTTAAAATAAAAAATCAATTCGTTAATTTTACGTTAATTAAAAAAGAAATTTAGCAAGTTAACATTTAAGTTAACGAGAATCCAAAAGTAACTAGTTAAGTTAAAAAGTTAAAATGAAATTAACTTTTTAACTTAACTTTAATTTTCTAACTTGTTAATGCCCAGCCTTGCTTATATCATCGTATTACTTACTCAATTATATCTACGTATAAGGTGAAATATTTATTAAGTTTTATAAATAGATAATTTTGAATAATAAAAATAAAGTTCATAGGTTATTCACACTTATTCATATATTATCCAAAACTCTAAGGTTATCGACATACTATTTTATATTTGATTTTTCCCCAATCTTTTTTTCTAATGATTTTTCTAATACTTTTTTTTAAAACTTTTTCATCATGTTAACTTTTTTTTTCTTAAGCTCAGTAATCACGTAAGCATACGAAGTTGAGTTATTAAATCGATTATAATTTACAATAATAATAATATGATTATAAATATAACTAGGATTCGTCTTCGTCTCGACGGGCCATTTCGAGAGTCCATAATACATGTTTACAACACCTGAAGGATTTCAAGGGTTTTTTTTTTATTTTCACAGACGTAATCTGACATTCTTTTACTACTACAAAAGTCTGAGTCGTTGCCGCACTATTATTGGCGAGTAGTAAACGTTTTCCGGGGCAAGACATCGACGACGAGTTCGTATCAGTCGTCTATAATAACAAAAGATTTATCGCGTTTCGGAATTAAATTATCCGACGCGATTTGTCAGCTGTACATCCCACGGGCAATACATTACATGCACAGTGATAGCTGTCCCACGCGCGTGCCTTCCAATCGTTTTATTCCCGATCCGGACATACGTCGTCGATTGACTGATAAATCGTTCGGGTTGCTCTCGAGGGTCGTTTTTTTGTCCAGCGCTGCCCTCCCCACCTCCAACCACCCCTTTAACTGCGTATAATTCAATAACGTAACGCAACCGAGGCGAACTGGACATCTGCAGATATTGCACAGAAAACACGGGTTTTAGATGAAAAAAAAACAAATACATCGTAATAATTTTAAAATTTTTAAAATATTATATCGACAACTCTCGTCGGTCATATATATTTCATACGATGCCCCACTTTTACACGATATATTATGTTATGAAAGTGTTGCAAGTCATCCGTTGCAGATCACAATATTTGAAAAATATCAAAGAAAACAAATCACGTGCATACTTGATAGAAATTCTGCAGTGGTACAATATTATAATAAATACAATAAAATATAAATTAAAAGTGAAAACGACATAAGTTATACATTTTATAATTTATTGTGCGCTGAGAAAGTAGGAAAGGGAGCTATACGAATTGATACGCTTTGAGTCCTGTGATTACATTCATGCTCAATAAATGCTATAATATTAATTTTAATCGATAGACCAGAGCAAAAACTAAAAACTAAAAGCGTTTCTCATAATATTGGGTATAAAGTGGATAAAATTCGGTGACACATTATAGGAACCATTACCATTACTATCAGTTTCTATTTTAATTTTCATAAAAAAAAGACACTTTAACGTGAATAAAATAATATATGGTTTTTAAAATATATAAAGATAAATTATTTGTGATGCGTACGGCGTACCTATATTATCGGATACCGAGAGATTCCGAAAAGTTAAAATCAAGTTGACCTCAATAAAATATTATTTTATACCTATGGGCTACTTTTACAACAATTTACTTATATTTTATTCCATTATTTTTTATCGAACATTTCCATAGTTCTTTGTAAAAATTCAAAACTAACTTCAGACATAAATAAGTTAGAAGTAACTTGAGTTAATACCGCAACCCTACATATTATAGCTTATATAGTTTATTTTCCAAACAAACTAGACTTTATCGAGTTAGAACTGATTGATCAACTCGTCCGTGGTATCGGAGATTCTACGAATGTGTAGGTATATATAACACACATATTATATATATATATATATAGGTTACCTGCAGGTATTTCTAAAGTAGATTTTCAGTGGTTGAATTTATTTTTATCGCACGATATAAGCCTACATGCGCACACGAACGACTAGGTTTTTCTTTTTTTTTTTTTATTCAATATCACTCTCTATATCTCTATAGATCTCTATCCATTTATACCTCCGACCGATTGGTCGGTTTCAATATTGCTCACCACGACAGTAGACCTTATTCTTTACATCGTTCGCGCGCGCCAGAAAGGGTTTGAGGATTTTTCTTTGTCTGCTTCGAGTACTTTACTATATTATATAATACAACGACACACGTGCTCGAAAAGAGCACATCCGACCCGTCGTAGGTATAATATGCACCCGTCTTGAGGCGGTCGTATAATATATATATATATTTTGTTTTGCATACAATTACGAACGACTATGTATTATAAGACTTAAGTTTCACGCTTGATCGTAATCGTTTTTGATATATAATAATAATAATAATATATTCTCTTCGAGCAGATGACTACGGGATACTTTGGTATTTGAAGTTTTGATTATTATTGCGCCACCCCTCCGCTGTGGCACGATATAATAATAATATTATAAACTTGACGCGGACGATGAGTGCCGAAAGTACTCTATATATATACATAAATGTACGAAATATGTAGCGATAAGTCCCGAAGACTGAATATTGTTGATTCCAAGTTTACAGCGAGCATTAACGACGCGCGTTTAATAATCTCTGCCTGGGTGAAAATCGGTCTGCAAATATCTTTGTCGGGTCGTCCGGCGACCGACTACGCGTGTGACGTTAGTATCGCTTCATTTCATCGCGATCCGGGACGTGTCTTGGTCCAGGCGGTTACGCGGTCGCGGGTCGATGACGCATACCGTGGTATTTGCCATCATGGCCCTTGATGGTCACGGGTCGTGAGTTCGTGACGGATGACTAAAACTTTTGGTTTTCGTTTTAAATATCAGTATCTATAACATAACAGGGCTAGAATCATAATATTATGCTACATAAAAATATAGTAAAACGCAGATTTCAAATTGTCAAGCTATAATTAGGGTATATTATGCACAATTAGGGTTCTAAATTTGAAATATTTCAACAAAATTTCAAATTATGAAAAATATTTTTTCTTCTTTTAAATGTGCTCAGTTATAAATGATTAGAAATAATATATTGATTACACACTTAGAAATAAAGAAAAACGTATTATTTTTGTTGATTTATTATTTCATAATTGTATATTCTATATGTAGTGCTAAAAAATATTCTTGGCATTATTTTGAGAATAAAAACATTTTTTATTTGAGTTTTAAAATATTGTTGTATGCGGACCGTCAGCGATCCAAAAAAAAATGATTTGGAATAAAGTTGAAGTCAATTCCAACAGTGAATGAAATAATAGTGTATTTTCAGTAATTATAAAGTGTAAAAAAGTCGCAAATGTGTGTGTATGTATGTGGCTGAGTGATGTGAATGTACTCTGGACTCTTCATTTAATACTTAGATCATATTTTGTATATTGTAAAAGATCACGATACACCACTATTAAGAATGGTTTATTTCTATATAATATTGTGAATATAATATAATAATATAATATAATATGCCTTTGCAGAGCCATGGCTCTCAACAATATACGTTATGATTAGAGCAAGGACTTTCATGCATTTGCATATTTTTTCTGGTTAACTTTATCATATGCTTGTTAAGTACAAAATACATTTTATAACGTTTATGATGAAATACTCAAAGTTTTCAGTGCATATTTTTGTATATTTGGACATTTTTGGGTTTAAGGGGCATATTTTTGATTATAAGAGCATATTTTAAGCTTTTAGTGCATATTTTGATGGTTTGTCGAAATGGTTATCTAAATCGATTACCCAGCTTGAAAAACGTGGATTAAAACTAGTCGATTTAATTAACACTTTAAACAAAATTATAGACGATATGAACATAATTGATACACAATTGAAGAGTATAAAATCAGTAGTGGAAAAACTTAAAAAAAGTAATAGAAAAAAACAAAGGTTTCAATACGCTTCGTATAATTTTAAATATTTTAAATGGCACTGAGGAAAACATTGATGAATTAGGAGATTTGAATGCTAGTGAAATGGTTTACTTCAAATATGCACCGATCACGTCAGTGGACGTCGAACGAAGTTGTTCGCAATATAAGAACCTGCTGACAGATAAAAGACGTTCTCTGCTATTTGAAAATATCAAAGAAATGTTAGTAATTCAGTGCAATTCTAATTTAGGTAAGGTAAATATTTGAGAATAATTCATTAATTATTTTAAAATACCTTTTTTGTTTTATTAGGTGCAGAATAATAATTAAGAAGAATGGGATTCAACATTCAAAATAGATTCCAAATCAATTTAATAAATAATAATATAAATCTAGTTAAAACTTATATAGAATAATAATAAAATTAATTTTTTTAAGGGTATATTTAACCGCATATTTTAAATTTTTTGATGCATAAGTGCATATTAATTTTAAATGCATATTTGATGATTTTTTAGTGCATGAACGTCCTTGCTCTAGTTATGATGTAAGGTTGGTATTTGAGTTGGTAACTTACGAGTTAAAAGGCAATGTTTAAATTTGTTATAAGTATCATAGATTTGTTAAACAACTTATAAATTATATGTAAATATATTACGTATTTTCTTTGTTTCATACAATAAACCAACTTTTAAAAATGTTTACTTAGAAGTTGATGACTATAAACTTTTAAATATATAATAAACATTTTATTTTTATTTTTCATCGAAATGAAATATTTAAAGAAAATAAATTTCATGACATTTTAAAACCCTATGCACAATACTATTTCCGACTTAAATAAAAAAAAAAATATAGAATTCTGTTTTAGAAATAACTTAAAATTTCCAATATTGTATAATATTCGATTAGATTTATTAAATTTAATTAATTCCACGATGTTGTATATAAATTACAGATAAATTAAAGTAGTAAAATAAACAGTGGCTCAGTGTGACGCGGTATTTGCATTCAGTCGCGAATGTGCTCTGAGTGTACGGACCGGCCGGTGTCACTAGTTCCCGGGTGGGTTACCATTAGAGATTTTTAGTGACAAATCCTTGCCACACATGTTGAAACCAAAAGTACCCTCCACCACAGTAGCCGGCTAATGACTTCAGTTGTTGAAGCCTTAATTTAAAATTAAAAAAAAAAAAATTGAAATCAATTACAATAAGACTATAAATATTTAAATAAATAAACTTATGGTTTGTACCAGGAAGCTATTGCTTGCGGAGGATACAAGAGTTCGTATTTGGAAAAGTAAAGTATCCTAGTTTACGTGATGTAATTTAAATTCATAATTTATTGATATTAGGTATAGGTATAAAAAACTGTGGTACGTAAATCATAATTCGTGGCACTATCACATTATGCACTATTGTTTTGTAACATTATATCAAAGGGTCGAAATCGACGTATCTATTTTATTGGTGAAAAAAATGTAAACTTATGTCAAGCTGCAGATTTTTTGTCACAATCCATCGCATATTGGTCGCTTGGAGCAGAATTATTTAAATCGGTCGTTCTGCAGGATACATGTTGTGTTTGATTTCGTTTATTTGCTCGACCGCATTTTGGAGGTGGATATTGAAAACGTCAATAACGTGTGTACGTAGGGTTATTTATTTAATATAGGATTAATATTTTTTTCCCCATATTATTTTCCATATAATTGGAGTTTGTTTATTGATTCAGCTTCGATGTGTTTTACTTTATATTAATGATATAACAACGCTCGCCATGTTTGGCCGATATCTGTTTACTTAACGCAGTGTTGAACATGACATTTTAAACTGACACAAGTCCACAACACAATATGAGCCGACGGCGTATACTGTTTTTTAAATTGTTTAGTCAGTAATAAAATAGCATTCGATGTTTTCTCAGTATTGTTACGATAAATCCACGTTGCCTGGTATAAATTATTTGGATTGTATTTGGCACTTGAATATTAGGTTTATTATAATAGTTGTATAATACGCATAATACACGTGTAGCTGATCCAGCGGGTTACGATTGTGCGCATTTTACCTTTTTGGGTATACGATTGCGCACGTTGCAGGAATAAAAAAAATATGATTTCGATTGTAAAATTATCATGAGTTTTAAAAAAATATATTATTAAACCTAAAAATGGTTACATAATAAAGATTCACTTTGAAAAACTAAACGCTAATAATAACCGCTACATAACATATTATTGTACGTAAAATATAAAATAAAATAAAAAAGTTTAGGTAATTCAATTTTAAAGCCTATTTCCAATATAATATGGCCATGAATTCTCAAGTACATATTATTTTCTGGCGTTTTATTTTTTACACACTTGTCTATAATAACATTTCTGTTGATTGTCATTAATTACAATTGCCATTCCTTCTTCTTTACATTTCGGCTATTATTTATTTATTTGGTTATTTATATGGTTGATAATTCGGTAACTGTTTCTGCCTGAGATTTCATAAGGATAGTTATAACAACAAATGTCAGTGGATGATGAGCACTATTTAACTGTATGTTTTAAATTGTATGTACTATGGGACTTTCGGCCCTGTTAGTAGTTATGATAAATGTATGACGTAGGTACTAGTAAAAAATGTTTTCGTTTTATTTATAAAACTTTAATTACCTAGTATATAGTAATATTTACCTAGGATTTGGTGATGTCACCTCTCCCCATAAAACAGATGGAAGTAAATAACAAGGTGCAATATACGTCTCTAAAACACAAATTGAAAATATTTGTAAAACGTTATTTAAAAAAAAATGTATAATGGTATATTTCTAAATTGTGTATCGAAAATAATTTGAAAACATATTTGGATTAATAATTTTTAAAAAAAAATAACTTTATTGGATTTAACTTGTTTTGCACCAAAAAGTGGAAGAGTTATCCCAAGTGAAGATGGCATGCTTTAATTTGGACAGCTGAAAAACTTCTTTCTTTGCTTCAACAACATCAATTTAAAAATCGAGATGCAGAATTTCAATTTTAAAAGGTAGTGATAGCTTTTCACATAAACTACTTAAATATTCTTATATTATATTAATGCATGTGTTTTTTAATGAATAATTGAAAAAAATAAATGAAAAAAAGTATACCAAAGGTACTTAACGCCGTTTTTTATAACCACGAATAGTGCATAATTGCAAAAAAAAATTTTGGAGCATATTCGATTATACCATCAGCAAATACATTTGTGCTAATACATTCTCTTCGATTGTTATGCAAATAAAAGAACAATCAAGTCAATGTATAAATTATGTACCTCTAAACATTAAAAACTCTTCATTTTGAAATCCTTTTAATTGCGTAATGGAATTGTACAAAGCAAAAAAGAAAGGAGGGAAGGTTTTTCATTTTTCAAGATATAAAAATTATCTAACTGATTTTATATCTTTATGATCTTATATTATACTTATGAAATATTATTATACTTACGAAGCAATATTATACTTACGAAATTCATAAGTTCACTTCGAATTTATTTTATCGTTTTATCAAATTCATTAATTTGAAGCTTTTCGTTTGCAACATTCTCACGAAACTTGCCTATTGATTTTTTGGAATGGATCTACAGGATCTTTACTGGTATTTTTTATAATTCAATTATCTGTCGTCATTAATAGTGTGGCTGTAAACTGTTTTTTCACAGTACCTCCATCCGATATATCCATCAGCCTTTTATCTGATATATTATAAAAATGCATGACCGTGTTCACTACCAACAAATATCTCCTTCTTTCTGAACTTACAAGGTGGGGGGGTGCAAGGTTAGGGGCAACCGTGTTTCTGGAGCCACCCTGAGTTGGACAGAAGTAGGTATAAAATATAAATACATCAAGCTTTATTATTGTTTATTCGTAACAGATTAGGTTACAATAATTACAATTCTGATCTATTACAAACTGTGATCTAAAATATAAACAATTACTTCTTAGTGATGGTAAGTTTATCTGGTATCGGCAACAATAAGTAATAATTTAATTATATTTATTACTAATACATTTATCAACGTACCCAAAACATATACAACGTACTTCACAAGCCTTATGGATATTTGCCGTGTAAATTTACCTTGTATATTTGGAAACATTGCATGGAAGTAAAAATAATGTAGCATGCACAAACTCACACCAAAGTATAGGTACCTCAAATAGATCAAATTTGAATTTAATCTATTCTGTGTAACTTTGTAAGTACCGCCAATAAGGACCACGTGTCATCGTATGAGGCCCATCTTATCGTGTAGACCGCAGAAGATGGTCTAACAAAAAAAAACATCCTATACGAGATCTAATGCGTTTAATCGAATCATCATATTACATTCATTATACATACATTACATGCATCACATTATTAAATTCTTTCCATGATAATTAAAATACAAACGCTACCCCAAACACCTATAATAATCTATAGACATTATATAATATATAATAGGGATAGGGTATACCTATTATTATTTTTTATATATAATATACTCTCTATACGTTCATAAACATTTGTATTTTATTAGTTAAAAATACAACGTTAAAACATATTATTAACGATTTTTTTTCCTTAGTAGGTACCCAATACGCTTTGACGCGAACGACAGTGTAAATAAAGGAGAGAAAATAATTTCCCAAATGATTATCCGTGGCGGTATCCCCAACGTCCTGTCACGGAGGGGCGAAGAGTAGATTTAATTAAAACGAGTTTTTCGGGTGTGGCGATTTGAAATTCAAGTCGAGACGCGAATAAAAGATTAGACGAGTGGAGTGTATACATATATATATATATATATAAATAGCGGACTTGATGGTGATTTATGGTGTCATCAATTGAAAGTCATTCTGACAACGAAATTGCATTTGATTTTTCTATAGATACTCGTCGCCATCCGATCGAAATGTGATTCTTATTTTTACTGTGTGACGAAAAGAGGGGTGTTGTGAAAATTACATAAATCGAACAATTTTATTTATCCAACACATATAATAATAATATGTGCGTAAGTCGAGGAATGGAAACGTTTTCGTAGTCATTTTTCGTGTATGTATAATATTATATAGTATAGCATTTATATCGGTGGAATTTTCTTCGCGTGTATAAATCCAACATAACATTTCAAATAAATTGTGAACGAGTTTTCCGTTGCAGCAGCACTAGACACACAACACACCGCTAAATAGTCGTACGTCGGAAAATAAGGATTCGTATTCGTCCCATAATTTCATGTGATCTCAACAATATAATCATACATCCTGATACAGTGGTGTTTTTTTTCCGAAATTGGCTTACATGTGGAGCCACGTTCGATATATATATGAGTATAATATGACGCGAATTCCGTGGAAAATCATGTAACCCAAAAGACAAAATATATATAATTCGATTTAAAACACATTTCAGAGTACGCTCAATATACTCCCGGAACATCATTGGCCTTTCGAGTTTCGACTGTGACGGAAAGAGCATTCGGCGAAGACAACAACTACTCTGTACGTCATAATATTATTTGCTTCAAAAATTACGGTCGAGGTACCTACTAAAAAAAAAAAAAAAACACCGGAATAAAGGTTTTAATTACTGTATAAATATCATTATAAATCGTATGTAAATATTGAATAAACGTATAGATCAATATTCTCACGTCGTCAAAAATTTCAATAATAATTATAATAATTATAATAATAATAATAATAATAACGATGATCATAATAATAATAATAACGATGATCATAATAATATATATATATAAGAATCCAACTTGATTTTGGAGACGAAGGAAACCGGTTTGTTTGTTTATTTATTATTGTTATTATTATTATTAATTATTTATTTATTTGTTTGCATTTGCATTTTTCCATTTTTCCATTTGAAATACATATTATTCATTGAACAAATAATGTATTGTTACATTTTTTTCTACCTTATCTCTTTTCTATAATAAAAAGAATAAAATTTACCGATCTAGTGGTTGAATTCAAAATGTAGGATATATAATTTTCAGAAATTGGCAATAACAATAACTACCTATAATATGTAATTATATTATATACTATTTGTATATCCAAAAAAATAGTCATATGTTTTTAAATTAAATTATAAAAAAATAATTTCTTCCAGAGGAAGGTCGGGCAGCTAGTAATTAATATAAAAACAGTTTACAGTTATAGGACGTGTAGTCCCATGTAAAAGGAGTGCAAGTTTGTTTGAAAATCACATCACGTGTTCGCCGACGAATTTATATAGCTTTAGATAGCCATGCGCGTTTCCGCAGAAAAACAAACAAACAATAACATCGTGTGTTCCGGCTCCCCGTGACTGTATTACTATTTTATTGTTATTATATGGTCAAATCTTTCATTTCTGTGAAAGTACTTACGCCAAATCCCCTTTTTATTTTCCACGGTTTACCTATATGCCCTCATCAAATAAGTCGCGCGCTATTATACAGGGCCGACGGCCGTAAACACGAATCAGCTCAGCCCACCCTCCGTGGACCGTAATTATTATTTTTTATATATATCGGCATTAACGGAACAAGCGTATGTGAACCATTTATCTCCAGCCGCTATTATTTTAGTCGCACCCGTCTACTATACTAAAATATTATAATAATATTACTATCATCATCATCCCTATGGCTCGTCGTCAAGCCTTAGGGCTTTGACACCGGAAGTGCCTGGAAGCACCGATAATTACTGCGTACGGAAATCGTTCATCGGTTTTTATTTCGGATTTCTTCGTGATCCGACACGGTGGTGTACGTGTGTTTCCCAGATCTGTGCGCATCCGACGAGCGCACATTTATCATAAGGTACGCGCGTAGATTATATTATTATTGCATTAAGTCTCTCGCAGCGGAGCCCATCAGCTGTGCTCAGTGGGGAGGGTGAACTGCAGTGAAAAATCGATCCAAGCGATCGCGAGATTCGAACCCTTCGGCTAACAGCACACACAACTCACACACTTCGTCCAATCTTTAAATTATTATCCTACGTAAAAAAAATAGTATCTATGAAGGCTTGTTGTAGAAATCTGAAATTAGAATCATAATATTATTGAAACGTCATAACGGGTCCGGTCGTGTAGTATAGTTACGAGGGTAAGTTCTTCGCCCGAATTCTGTGAATGTAATATTATATTCACGAAAATGGTGTAACGAAATCAAGACAAGTCTGATATGGGTATGGACTACGTTGGTAGGGTAAAAGAGGTAAAGTGGGTAGACGCGTATCCTACCTAGTTTTGTAAGCATAAATCAAATTTGCGTTCGAATAAAATGATTCTGAGTGGAGACTTTCGATTTACCTTGAAAATTATTGTTTGTATATATATCTTGTCCAGCGACAGTCGACAAAAAATAATTTTGGACTTGTGTGTTAACTAGATAATACGAGTATAATATATTGTTATTGATGATTGCCGTCCCGGGTCGCCAATGTATTTGTCTAAGAAACTTGCTTGGGTTTATTCACAAGTCTCGTGTTCGTTTTTGTGTCACGTGTGAATTTTATTTTTGAAAATTTAAAATGTGCAATGCTACGCGCGATTTGCGTTCTATTTCCAGTATGCATATTATTATTATAAGGTCATCATGACGCCTTCAAGAAAACTTCATCGTCAATCACTCTTCCACTGAATAAAACCGAAACTGCGTGGTAGTGGCGCCATGTGGTCGTAGTATAATAATTATTATTAAGGAAGTCCAAAATGCCGAACCACAGAATATTGTTCATCTAGTCGATACGACACAATAATTCTTCGTCCATTTCACCCTCCCCCCCGAGTCATAAAAATACGTTCGTCAAGTGAACGCAAGTCGTAAGAGATATGTACATTTTTTTTTTTTTATTTGACAAGATGAATTAATTTCTCTTACGAATATCTCTCCGAAATGCAATAAAATATTGTATCAATATCATACCGATTACAGACTTTATGAAAAATTAAGGTGCAGAATGTTTGGCACAAGAGTGCAATGTGTGTGTGTGTGTGTGTGTGTGTGTGTGTGTGTGTGTGTGTGTGTGTGTGTGTGTAGTGTCTGGAACGTGTGAGCGAGAGATGGTCGCGCATTTCCTTAAACCATCATGTTTTGAATGATAAAAATACCGTTCACGGTACATCGTTTTATCCCAACATAAATCAAACACATATATCATTCCCGTGGCTTAACCTGTTTATAAACGACCATAATATATTATAATATGTGTATTCGTCATGCGCACCTTATATAATATCAAACCGTCATAGTGGTGAAAAATAATGATATTTCGTATATTATGTCCATTATAATAATATATTAAAGTAGATAACGATTGAACCGATCGTCAGAAATAATATTGTATACACCGAAAAGGCGAAAACTAATAATAATTATATTTAAATCTGAAGAAAACACGTTTATCTCCGTATAAGTTTTACATTACGTTTTTAATCAGTCGTTATAACCGATATCAGCTGTAATAATATACCTATTATTATAAAATATTCTAATCATGTCTTAACATTTGGTTTTTGGAAATATCTTCAGTTTAGTGGTATACATTTTATATTTTCTTGTCTTGCGTAGAGTGAACATTAAGTACAGTGTTAAAAGCTCAACACTAATAGTTGACTTGAAATAAAATATTTACTAAAAAGTACACAAGGTGGGGACTAATCACACCCCATTTCATATCTTAAGTCCACTAGTGGAGTCGAATGGAACTTTGTTATCGAATTTAAAGTCTATTGTTTTAATGGATATCTCTAAATATTGGTCAAAAATCATTAAATTTTTTTCGTTAAATATATTAATAATACTATATGCGTAGTGCCAATATTAGTGTGTAATAATTATTTCAATTTGTCTTTTAGGTTATGATACTAACTACTAAGTACCTACATAATTATAATCATTGAGTTTTTTTTTTTATAATATTTTGTATGACGATAGTTAATACCTACTCAATTTAATTAAGAAATCATTATCATTATAATATATTATGTATATTTTATTTGTGTATAATAATTATTTCGATTTGTTTTTGAGGTTATGATACTAACTACATAATTATAATCATTGAATTTTTTTAAAATTAATTAATTAAAATATTGTTATTTATATAATATAATATTCCGGACTTTTTTACTTCGGACTTTTTTACCACGATTCCTATTTTGTATATACATTACACACATTAGGTACAAAATATAATAAAGTAATATAATAATAAATTTATTACACGTACCTACACCCTTTAGACTAATGAAATAAAATCACTAATCGACATTAAATAATACCTGAATTTGTAAACACATAATATGTACATTCATAGAGTATATTATACAAAGTGTAACAGAAAGACCTGACAAAAAAAATGATGCTATTTAAACGCATGACAAAAATTGTTAATATAATATGATTAGTAAATAATTTATGAAATAATTAAAAAAATATACTCA
>NC_042494.1:57009820-57139047 GCF_005508785.2 Acyrthosiphon pisum
TGCAGTAGGTACCTTCGACGTAATACGCAACACGACTAAAAACGTCCGACAATCGACCACGTACACCACCGATATAATATTATTGCTCGATAAGAAAATACTCCGATAAAAGTTTAGTTGTATGCAATAAAATCGGCTAATTTGATGGCGTGACATAAAGATTATCTAATATAAATAGGATTACCGGATGTTAAATAAGTTAAAATAGTTCAAAATTAAAATAATTTATATTACGTAGGTAGTATTATACTACTATGTAGTACTTACATTTCAATGAAGTCAATTTTTTTAGTCATAATACGAGAAATAGGTCAAAAAACGTCCTAAAAAAATCAAAAAAATTCATTAAAAGCTTCAAAAAATGTCCCAAAACATTTTTGTGGTTAGAACGCGAAGTACTTGAAACATATTTGTAGCTTGGGAAGCTTCGCATAAGATATCCCAAAAAAAAAAATGCAAATGCATTGAAATCCGAGCCTTAATAAATTATTAGTATTATCAAAACCGACAAAAACTGTTTTCTATACGATGCAAATAGGTACTAGGTACTTGTAGATTATTTTCACGAATTTATTATGACTATAAAATATTATATTGAATTAAAATAGCTGATATGCCAAATAGATGCATTAAAATAATATGTTTACAAAAATATATTATTATATAATTATTTAAATCATAAATATAAAGTAATTAATTTTCGATTTTTTTTTTATACGTATGATGTATTTTAACAAAACATTGCAGAATTTGCCACCCGTGCCCTGGACAGTTGCCTATGCCTAATGGGCAATCTGTCTCTGCGCTTAGACAAATACGGTATACTACCAAAAAGTCTGAGGTAAAAAAAGTCCGTGGTGAAAAAGTCCGGTACATATAATTACGTAAAAGGAAAAATACCATGTGATGCACAATCAAACTTCCAATTAGTATAAATATAAATTGTAACTAAATTATTTATCTGACAAAATTAATAAATAATCTAGTTTTTATACATATATTTTAAATTTGTATACATTTTTTCACATTTTTATACACATATATATTAACCGACAATTTTTTTTTTTAATATTATTTTTTTGACGACAGTTGATATTGACAGTTAATTAGGCCTGGATAAACTTTATAATCATTGAATTTTTTTTGTGTAATATTTTATATGAAGATAGTTAATACTCAATTTAATTAAGAAATCATTATCATTATAATATATATTATGTATATTTTGGTTGTGTATAATAATTATTTCGATTTGTTTTTGAGGTTATGATACTAACTACATAATTATAATCATTGAATTTTTTTTAAAATTAATTAATTAAAATATTGTTATTTATATAATATAATATTCCGGACTTTTTTACCGCGATTCCTATTTTGTATATACATTACACACATTAGGTACAAAATATAATAAAGTAATATAATAATAAATTTATTACACGTACCTACACCCTTTAGACTAATGAAATAAAATCACTAATCGACATTAAATAATACCTGAATTTGTAAACACATAATATGTACATTCATGGAGTATATTATACAAAGTGTAACAGAAAGACCTGACAAAAAAAATGATGCTATTTAAACGCATGACAAAAATTGTTAATATAATATGATTAGTAAATAATTTATGAAATAATTAAAAAAATATACTCATGTCAGCAAATTCCCCAAAAAAATATTTTGAAAAAGTTATTACGTTTCAAATTTGTTTAAGAGGACGCTTTATTTTATACCCGGTGCGTTGTCTCCGTCTTACAAATTTACAACATAGCAAAAAAAAACTATTTTGCCCGGATAGAACCACTCCCTCAGTGTTTATAGTATAATTACCAAAATTCCACAACACATAGGAAACAGTTTTATCTGTGTTGTAGCGTTTTTATTTTTTTTTATAGTATTTACCAATAATTTTTAATAATTAAATGAAAAAAACCAAAAAAAAAACCTTCTCAAACTGATAACTTTAATTTTATTAATGTTATGCAAATAATAAAAACGCTAAGAAACAGATAAAGTTGTTCACTATGCGATGAAGAATTATGGTAATTCTACTATAAATACCAAGGGAGTGAACCTATCTCGCGCAAAACAGTTTTTTTCTATATTGTACATTTGTAAGACGTTTGTACGACATTTGTACATTTACAAGACAACGTATGCTGGTATAATAGCGTCCTCTTAATCAAAAAAATATTGATATCTTAAAAATTCTAAAATATAAACTACTTGACTTAGATAAATATTTTTACTATCAAAATTGTTCTTATAATCAGATTCACAAATTGGCTATTTTGAATATATCCAAAAAAAAATGTTAATCAAATTTTTAACTTTTTATATTCAGTGTTAAAAAATAAAAATAGTTTTTAATATAATACGTGTAGCGCAAGGGACTATGAATTGTATAAATATAAAAAAAAATGTAAGTATTGATTAGAACAAAAGTTATTCCAAAAGTCAGTTCTATCTGCTGCGCCCTCTATATCTATTATTACATAAACAAATACTAATTTGTTATACCGTTTAACACAATATGCACTATAGTAGCCGGGGTCGTCGCAACGATTCACTCTTAGAAGGACAATAGTCGACTAAAGGTCATCGAGGTTCCTTTTCGTACCACATTTGTACGTATTATTTTACAACATCCCTAATAGACCATTTTTAACTCTTACTCTTCGTTTTTCTTTAATCTTTTTGTATTTTTATTCTATAAGAGTATTTAATATTAAAAAAAAAATAAATAATTGTTTCCAAAAAAATGTGTTGATTTATACGTTATTATATACATTTTATTATAAATATTACAATGTAACATTAACTTCTCACTGCAGCAAAACTGTGCAAATATTTTAGTTGCACAGTCGAGTTTCGATATCTTGACTCTCAATAACTCGAAAAGATGAATTTATTTAACCTCATTTGGAAATTTCTATAGACTCAATACAACTAATTAATATTAAATAACTCAAAAATACATAAGGCAAAATCATTAAAATTTTATTTCCCTCTAATCTTTTGAAATTCGTATCATTGAAACTTGATTTTATATGACTTATAAGAGTTAAAACATCATGATTTTAACACGTGTAATTATATAAGCTCCATGACTGTATAAATTTAAATTTGTATAGAATTATAGAATATACAGGTTAGGTTAATAGTAATAATAATAATTTATAGTCCATAAAGTTAATAAACGTAATTACGTATACATTCCTACTGTGTAGGTATTCTCACATAAAAATTAATTAAATGGAAGTACAGTTTTTATAATACAAAGATTTTTTTTAATTATAACATTAAAATTACGTATTGAACTGTTATTATACTCAAGTTCATAAATTGTGTATCGAACAAATCCTACTATACCACGAATACAAAACTAGTAATACATTTTTTTTTTCCAATATTTTATTGAAATATTCATTCGATATCGGTGAAAATCTTTGACCCATAATATATGACCACATTATACAATATACGCGTTGTTTCATCGATACCCTTAAAATATTTAAACATATACTACACACACTCACACTCACACTCGTCCTACACGCGTTTGCAATTTATCCAACGTTTCAATAAATTAGTTGCCACTGCACAGACACACACCCAATATATACTGGTATACATTTCAAGTGTTTGATGCTCGAGTCGAATAATGTGCAGTGATATTGAAAGTTCTATAATTGCAAATGGTAAAGATTGTTACAGATATATATTTACTACATCCACAGCTGTGCATTTACGTCGATGTAATCGAGTTGCAATTTCGCTAAAATGTTTTTAATACCATTTCGGTTCTGCCTTCATTAATAGCTGGACGCTATAATAGACATACATACATACGTACGTACGTATAAATTGCCAGCAGCTGTACATTTATATGTGTAACAATTGATGACGAATTAATCTTTTCATTTAAGTACCTATACGTTATCGGAAATACATCGTAATATATAGGTACTGTATAATGTTTACAGCAACAAAATAACGAGGAAATTACCTACGATATTGGAAGCTTTATATTCAAGAATTGCAATGAATGTCCGAATAATCAATAGTATAAAAAATATATATTATGCAACAACATGAATCACTTAATTTTTTTTTTAAAGGCCTGATAATATCAGAATATAAAATTTAAAAAAAGTTATAACACATTGCTGTAAAGCAGCTTTCTAGATGAGTCACCATAATAGATGTATTAAATTTGAATTCAATGAAATATAAACCAATATAATATAAATATAATATAATATAACCAATGTTTTGGAATCATATACCAATATAATTATGTAAAAATTGTAATAACATTATGGTATATAGCCATATCGTACAAATTTATTGATTTGAATATAATGTTTATTTATTGTGTAATAATATTTTCATTCATTAACTGACACATATTATATGTACAAACATGAAATTAGTAATATCTACATACAAATATACATTAGGTATAATAAGGTACGAGTTTAAACTGTTATTAAAAGCTCAAATATACTACCTACTATACCTACTGACCCAAGTACACCCAAAATATACCAAATTATAAAATACATTTTGAAGCAATAGTATCAAAAACGACAAAAATGTATAAAAATTTTAATATTTTACATTTAAAACAATAAATTCACAATATTAAAACCAGCCTTCGGGCGAATAGTGGCGCTACCTAGACGAGACATTTGTACAACCAAACTGCCGAGAAAATACTTAAAAAATACGAGGAATAGTATATTATACAAGTGGTGTCGACTTATCTTTTCTACATCGTGGGTTTAGTGTGGTCGCCACTCTCCGCGGCTATCAGCAATATCATTGCTAACACATGTTGCAGTGTTGCACGATGTGCATATTGTAATACCGTAAATTACAAAAGGTATTGTAATACATGTATGTGCTGCATTGTACAGACTAGTGGCAGAATGTTTCTACAGCCTTCATAATGCTTATTACAAATGTCGGATACCCGTCGCAGCCCGCTCACCAGCCGCCGAATTAAATATTCGTATTTCGTGCCCACCGTAGCCTACAGATCAGCCGGTCAGTGCAGTTCAACTAAAACAGGGTACATTCCGACATTCGTACTTCCTCGCTCACACTGTTAAATAACTTTCTCGTATTACATCTTTAAAAATGTTTATCTGCGTAATATGTGAAAAAGTGTACGTTTATAAACGTGATCTGACCCGATACGCTAGAACTCACGAAGGACCGGCAAATACGTGTGGGATATGCCTAAAGACGTTCACCCAGCGGTACAATCTCAATGACCATGTACAAAATTTCCATAGTAAGTACCTACACTGAATATTACGTCGTTGAACCGGGAAAACCTCTTTGTTATATTTTATTTGTTTTTTAACTACCTATCCCTTATACTAAAATCTAATTTGTTGCATTTTTCATATCTAGGATATGAGTTGTTCAATTAGTTTTTTTGTATACTGAAAAATTAGAATTTCACATATACGATGTTTTTTCCGGTCAACAATGATTTTCTTAACTCAGGGTTATTGATTAAATTATTTTTAAAATAGTGATCGTTAAAAACACTCCAGAATTCCACAGCGCTGTACGGATATGTTGTGCAATGGGTAAATCATTTTTACACTTATACATATTAAATAATAATAATAACAGCAATGTATCAATAATCTATACTAGGTCGCGCATCAGTCATAAACTTGGCGCCCCCCACCACTACGCCACACGCTCAGCCAGATGTTCTTCCACCAACGGTCATCTTGTCTTATCGTCATGTGGAAACATCTACCCCCCCCCCCACCTCTTACAACATCATCAATGATCAGCACGATGGCTATCGTCACCCCGTCACCCGCACAGGCTATTGCTACCCGGTCGGACGCAATATTCCCCGCTACCACCGTGCACGCAAGATCAGACTCACCACCGTCGAACGAGGAAGGCGTAAATTACACTGAAAATACTCGAAAATATATCACATGGAAAAAGGATCGTATGCAAACGGTTAATAGGCACGGCTTTAACGAGGTCGAGTCTTCACTTAATCGGACGATCGTGTGGTATTTTAGAAAAAATGTAGATAAAGTAGCCAGTTATCGCGCATTCCTTAACACGATAGAGTCGGAGTTAATCGCAAAATTGCGAGAGTGCATGCGTATTAACCCGATCACATACAACCTGAAATTGGAAGCCACCTACGTCATACCTAACATACACAGTTAGGCTCAAAATCACGCATTTAAAATTTCGGCCCGCGAACTGAACGCTCACAGAAATGTCGAGGATTTCTCCATGTCAGGCTTCTAACCCAAGAACACTTGTACGCCGAGAAATGTAGTGGATTTGCCTTATCGTGTATCGATGAACTGCTCTTAAGTGTGTGTGAGTACACGCCTGTGGTGGGGATCGTCGTTCATGCCGTTGCCGGAAATCATTCTGAATTGAAGGCCGTTATTGTTAACCCTCAAAATATCAACCGGCAATGTTTCAAGTTGGCGGTCTTAGCCAAATACGTACCAAATGACAATTGAGAGAAAGTAGGCGTGAATTATTTGAGGGAAGAGTCGCGTTACGACTTTTCTGCGTTATCAGCCCCCACTCCCGTGTTAGAGGTAACGTTATTCGCAGTTAGCGAGAACGGGTCGTTGTCAACCATACCTGAGCACCTTGAGTCATTTATAAAACCAATCTACATGTCATTCCTCCCCAAAATATTGTGAAACAAAAACTTTTTATTTTTACGATTCGAAAGGATTCTATAAAAATACATACGATCATATGCTCTGTATAAAAGATATTCATGTTATCGAAACATTGTCAATACATTTAACTATTTAATACAACAGTTAAATAAATATGTAACATATTACATCAACTATGAGATTGAGTTTTGTTTTATGCAATTTAGTGCAGAGTAGTGCAATACAGTTTCGGATGGGTTTATGGGGGGAGGCTGTGGTGGTGAAATTTGGGTATTATAATGCACATTATATTATATTCATATGTAAACGATACAAAATAATAATGCCAAATGCTTACGAGAGCATTGTGATATTATTATTATTATTATTATTATAATTATTATCAGGTATGGACTTTTGGGTAGTCTTAAAATTTTAAGATTTAATTATACATAAACACACATAGGTAGTAGGTAAATATAATTCAAATAAAATATATTTAATTTTTTTTTCTCTCAAGAGTAAAATTGTAATTAATTAATTAATCAGTGTACTATGGGTTACTTGTAATGTTTTTGAAACATTTCAATATTGAAAAGTACACAAATAAGTGAACATACTTTGAGGAGAGATGTGGTATTTAGGGCTTAGGCCATCTATTAATTACACTACAACCATTGAACCCCCTTCCCTCTCACCGTGGTCAATCCACTAGTTCGTAATACTAATAGGTATAGCTAATATGATATTGGACATGTCTTTATTGTTTATTACAGTCACGCGTGATATATATACCGTCGTTTGACTAATGAATTGGAGTAGGTATAGGTATAATGTCATCATCGATTTAATTCGGAATCATTCCTATCAATACAACCGAGATACCATATATCACACACTAGGTAGTAGATACTATATTCTAAACAATACTATGTACATAATATATGGTATATATTATACTATTACTTTATACAGTTCAGTACACAATGTTAGACGTGTGAACTCGTGGTTTCTGACAATTGTTTCCGCGAACAATATGAGTTAAAAAGGACATATTCTACAGTGTACCTGCGTATTACGACTTTCAGCCGCGCGCAACGTATTATAGTGTATTAAATTATTTTCTACTTTTGATCAGCTTCTGAACGACCCAACGTTGTAATGAATTTCCTAGGAAATGTTATTTTTTAAGTGATACAACATGTCGCAATAATAATAATATGAAGAAAAAACCGTACAAATTGACAGTTTTAAACGAATGTATTTTCAAAAGAGACGATTTCTATTTTTTTTCCAATCACGCACTCATCCTAATCAGACATTTAATTTATATTTATTAATAATGCAAAATGCGTCCCATGTATAACCATTGGCACAATTAGGGGGATGCACAGGGGACTTGTGCACCCCCAAGTTTAAAATTTGCACCCCCAAAATATAAAATACTTAATCTATAATATTTTGATTATTTTGAAGTAAAAATTATCAATAAATACAAAAAAGTTGTACCTTAGAGTATATTGAGGAACATAATAAGTGATTAATAGTGAGTACTTCACTAATTCACTATTATGTTCCAACCATAGACCTATTAACATTCCCTGCTATAACAGTATAACAAATAATCTTTAGCGTAGGTAGGTATTTTATGTTGTATAAAACAGATCACAGTTGTGTTGTTTTTGATTATTTGTGTAACATTGATCATACCTAATAATATTCAACAAAATAACTTAGAAAACAGGATAACGATATTTCTCTTTATCTTTGGCAGGATAGAAGACTGCCCATGAATGTGAGAGTGTTTTTATTGTTTCCTTGTTTATAATTAATTATTATAATTTATAAAACAAGCCTATATTTTAGATAACACAAATACAATAAAAGTTATTGGCTTAGAATGTAATAACTTTTTTCAAAATATTTTTTCCACAGTATTTTTGTCATACGTTTAAATAGCGTAATTTTTTTTTTTGTCAGATCTTTCTGTTATAACCTGTATATAGAGTATGGGTCCGGGGGTCTGGGAATTCTTTATAATTTGTGCACCCTCAAAAGTATAGGTCTAGTTGCGCCTATGTGTATAACGTTTATCCGCGCGTGTACCTAAAGATATGAAATAAAAAACCTTGCAAATATTCCTTGAAAGCGATTTGAGTAATTCCATGTTGACACATCGGTTAATTGAAAATGTCGATATATACAACAAATCGTTACGTAGCTGTAACTTTAAATTATAATGCAATAATAATTAATATTATTAATTTGGCTGATATTCGATATTTCATTGTTTAAAATGTTATTATATGGTATATAAATCTATACCTACCCCTACAAACGAGTGTAAATGTACAAGACATTGTTATACTATTATTACGTATAATGTAAAACAACTTTATTAATTTAAAATTTGTATTATGGAAATTTACATTAAGACATAACATTATGCCAATTTTTGATAATCGCGTACGATCTACTATAATATTCAGGAGGCGTATATTAAATATTTTACAATGTTTTAATAAATTGTTATATTAAATATGACTTCCCTGTTTTGAACACTGTACATTTCTCTGTAACTGTAAAGGCTAATGAATAATGATAATAGTAAAAAGTAAAAAAATAACAGAAAATATAACATGACATATTTAGTTTTGAGCAAGAACTAAAAATACCTATGAGTCATTTGCATTTATATTAAAAAAGGTGGGTAAGTGGATGCCGCTCTGCTGTGCAGTAGGTTACAAGTAGGTAACTGTATAATGGATAGTATTAAATTTGAATTCAATGATATAATATCACTGTATAAGAAAAATGATTCTGAGTGAAGAAGGTATATCAGTCTAGGTATTAGACGTATATATATATATATATATACTTATCTATGGTATTAAAATAAAAATTGACCTATAATGGGTATCTATAATAAATTCCAAATTATTCATATCACAATATCCATTAGGTAACGCGTCATACATCAACAACAAACCATGGTACTATCATAGATATATAATAGTATACTTTAGAAGTTTCAAGTACCCACGGATAATATTATACAATCACAACAAAACAACTAAAATAGTTATTCCAGGTTTTTTAATATGTAGTTTCGTCCAAATTCAAGCTTAAAATGCTTATAAAAATAAACCGTGCTTATGTATTTTTAGATTTTTCGGTAACAGAATTAACTAATTACGTGGAATCTTGTTTTAAATTTTCAATCTTTAGATATAAAAGTTGAACATTTAATAGATTTTTAACTACGAAATAATTATTCAATTTTAAATTTGATAAATTTTGTCAAAATTCAATCTTTAAATGCTTATAAAAAAAAATTGTGCCTATGTATTTTTAATATTTTTCAACTGCTATTGTAATAATATATCAGGAGCATTTTATTAAATTTTTACACTTTTTGGCCCAACAGATAAAACTTTATTGATATTTATAGAAAAAAAAACTAAAAAAATTGAAAACTGACAATGTCCGTAAACAGCTCAAAAAGAGTCAAATTATTTTCAAAATTTTATCATATAAAAAAAATGCTAATATAAACATTCAGTGAAACTTTCAAGTATTTACAGTCATTCGTTTTTTAGTTACAACAAAATAAGGAAATCGTTACATGAAAAATCGTGTGAATATCAAATGTTGTAAAAATATGAATTTCAAACGCTCATAAAAATTTAATTTGACTTTCTTGTAGACATTTTTTTTTTTGATAAAGATAGATAAACTTATGAGAAATCTTGTATTATATTTTAAAATCTTAGATTTAAAAACAAAAATTTTTACAAATTCTTACCTCAAAATAATTTGCAAATTTTCGTCATTTTTACTTACCTATTTTGTTAATATTTGAACTTTAGATGCTTATAAAAAAAATTGTGACTATGGATTATTAATTTTTTTCTTCTACCTTTGAAACAATATACTAGGAGCCTTCTATTAAATTTTCAAGCTTTTTTAACCAACAAATAAAATTTTATCGATATTTATAGAAAAAAAAACTAAAATAAATGGAAACTGAAAATGTCCGTAAAGAGCTCAAAATAAGTCAAAATATTTGGAAAATTTTATGGTGTATAGACAATGCTAATATAAATATTCAGTAAAAATGTCATGTATACCTACGGCTATTTGTTTAAGAGTTAAACCAAAAACCAAAATCAATTTTCTCGAAAACAGATTTTGCGTAAAAATTCCCGTTTTACTACTCTAGTACAAACTAGATACTTTCCTATCAGAAAAGATACTGTTGAAGAAAATCTAAGCATTTTTATTTTTTACTGTCCAAAAAGGTGATGAAAGACATAAAAAAAAAAACACACATCATTGTAAAATCAATACATTCATCGTTTCACTCAGAATCTAAAAAACTGTAATATTAAATACTTATTTCAAAAGTGCCTATTGGTATATAATCATATGTCATCAACTTTATATAATTTACCCTTACAGTTTTGAACCGGTATAATCTATAAAATATGTATAATACAATTCGGGTATACTTGATGCGTACCACTATATTGTACTCGATATCGTTAATACTTATTATTATTGAAATGCGTTACCTTAGTATCATATTATATAATTATGTTTCGACGGAGAAATTTTCACAAAGAGGTTATACTGATTTAAAGGTTAAGACCGAGCTAATATACTTATCCATAACTTTGTTATACAACCATTGTCGCGTTCGGCTCTTAGTCTTAACAAAAATAAAATATAATAATAAAATTCAAGGGTGCCTTCACGACTAGGCGTTAGTTAAATATAAATATTGCACTAACAACCTTATATGAATAGCAAAAGGAATTAATATAGACAATCCAAATGACATTGGGATAAATAATTGAATTTATTATAATTTTAAGTGATGGTAGGTACTTTGGTTTAGTATAATAATATAAATAATAATAATAAGTGTGAGATGCCTATTTGACACCCACCAGGTGAATAAAATACAATGTAGTAATAATAATATTGAAATGCTTGATTAGCACACAAAAAATAATTATTATTGAATAATAATCTAAGACAGCTCGTCAGCTGATTACCTGGAGAACTGGTGTCCGTTAGCGGCTTCGAACCAAACGCTACCGTCTCAGGATGCACACATTTGCACAATAAAAATACAATATTATAATAATTGAATGTGCGGCAAGCACAAGATGATTGACTATGTATAAATGTATTGGATGAATGTATGCTTCTTCAGCGAAAAACGAATGTATTTAATGAATGAAAAAATATATGCTCTGGCTGGCAGTTGACGTCGACCGAACAGCTCGAGAGGCAAAAGAAAAAGAAAGAACGAATGTATTGAGTTTAATATGAGGTTTTTACGAAAACGATTAACGAATGAATATTTGAATGACCAATGAAAAAACGTATAACTCACGAAAATGCGATCAGTACCACCTTAAACATTTAATACGACGAAATAGGTACAGACTTTCGGTGGCACTGAAAGCGGCACACAACTTATGAATGATGAAAAACATTGAAAGTACATGAAAAAATAATAATATGAAAAATGTGACCGTTGGAATACGCACATTGCCCACTATCAGTAAGATAACACAATCTGACGGTGGGACAAAGCGTGCACTCCCTGATTGGTTGTCATGAATCACACACACACATATGCACACACCAGACAGCCAGCTGATTTGCTGTTGGCGCGAAAACGAAAAATATTAATATTTGTTTGTGGAGCGAACGACCATGCAGGTACACCTCAAGTTATAATATGTACAATTTTGATAATTTTTTTCAAAACGATCATCTGTACAATTTTTCTGATTTATTCCAATTTATTAGATATTAATTGATTCAGTAGATACTTAGTTAGGTCCGGTTGAAAAAAAACCACGCCTGTGGCGGGGATCGTTGTTCATGCCGTTGCTGGAAAGTAGTCTGAATCGGAATGCTGTTGAGAATCCCTCAAAATATCGAATGGCGATGTTTCAAGGGGGCGATCCTACCCAAATATGTATCAAAGGCAATCACAAGAAAGTAGACATGAATTATTTAAGGGAAGAGCACCGTTACGATTTTCTGCGTTATCAACCCCCACCCCCATGTTGGAGATAAAATTATTTGTAGTTTTGGCAGTGTGAGCGGGGGAGGGAGATGGCGCATGTAATGAGACTGATAGCATCACCAATAAATTAACGTAGTGAGCGTCCTTCTACTGTAAAACTCATACTGTAAAGTGCGTTTTCGTTGTATTGGTTCCGACCAAGCCACCGTCAGATCACGCGCTACCGTCCATACAGTTATCAAGTGTACCTATTATCTTATCATCGTTCCACTATTACTATTTATTGTACTGACCAAGCCGCCGTCTGTTCAACGTGTTCATCGTTGAACCATGTTGTTCATTCCACGTACATCGTTCGAGAACGGGTCGCTGTCAACCATACCGGAGCACCTTCAGTCATTTATAAAACTAACCTACATGTCATTCCCCCCCCCCCCCCAAAAAAAAAATATTGTGATACAGAAACTTTTTATTTTTACGATTCGAAAGGATTCTATAAAAATACATACGATCATATGCTCTGTATAAAAGATATTCATGTTATCGAAACATTGTAAATACATTTTACACATTACGCCACTTTTAAAATTCATCTCCATTGCATCTATCTACTGCCAAATCGATGCTATAAGTAGATTCTACTCGTGTTAAGTTTTTCTTCGCCGTATCGAACCATCTGTAATAACTTAAAAATAAGAAGAAAATATAAATACGACTCCTGTCGATAAATATATTTAATTCAGATGTTAAAGTATTAAAATTAAGCTATTACCTTCCTCCAGATGTTCGGAGGGCTCTCGAGATCGTGTATTCGAGAATTAGATCAAATACACCGTACAATATAATTTGTGTAGAAAAGCACATATATATTAATACTGCAATCAATGTAAAATATTATATTAAATGCCTTACCTGATTCGCAGTTGTTCGTGAATTATGTTGAAAGAGTTTTTAGATTTTAGGTGACACAAGGTAATACTTCAAATATACAAATCGAAATAAAAACGCACTGATTTTGACTTAACATAAGAAGTCCAGTTGTTGCTCGTGGAAATCGATGTTGATATTTTGAGAGGTTGTTACTCGGTGGCTGGTGCTCATGCACTGGTTTAAGGGACGATACGAATATGTCTACCAGAAAGTGGTAGGCGGTTTTTATCAAAGGTTTTTTTGTACTTCCCGGACCTAGATTTCTCTTCGGCGGCAAGGACCATGTTTATCATTAATTTTCTCTGGTGACATATATAAGAAATTCTGCAAGCCCTGCACACACGGAGTGGCAGTACGTGCCGATTTCTTAATTCGTGATCGCATATAGGGATCGTACCTATTTGTCGACGACAATGATTTTATTGGGGATGTTCGATTTCTACAAGCGACAGTCTGGCCGTTATTTATTACTGTGTAGGATTTTAGTTTATAATTATAATGGTGTGTGAGCATATCATTACACATCTTAGAGGTGGTCTCCCTATGGGTCATTTTCCATTCAGATTTCCATCGAAAACTTTTCTCATAAGGCACCCTTCTGCACGCCACACGTGTCCAGCCCATTCTAGTTTTTTGCTGCTAAGGAATTTGCAAATGTTCGGTTTATTATAAAGTCTTTGTAAATCCTCATTTTTTCTTCTTTCGAAAACTCCTAAATCTACATTAAACACAAGACCATAAATTCTCCTTAGTATTTTCCTTTCGAAGATGGCTAGCTTTCCCTCATCACCCTTTGTGCTGGTCTCCGTCTCACATGCGTACGTCGTTATGGGACGCAAATAGGTTATCTGGTTATGTATAGCCTTTTTTCGTCGCGACAGTAACTTCGACATGAACATCTCTTTCATTGTATAATAGCTTTTTTTAGCTAACATCAGTCTGAGCTTTCAGCTTTATCTCATCACGCATGTTATTTTTCTCATTAATATTCACCCCTAGACATTTAAACTCTTTTACTTATTCGAAAGAATATACTTATACCTTGAGATTATTCTTCGGGGTTACTTATCTTGACATGACCATGTGTTTAGTCTTCTTCTCGTTAACTATTAAACCCATGTTTTGACTTTCTTTAAATCATTTTTTCCGCACTAGTTTTTATTTCGTTTATAGATGCTCCTAAAATGACTAAGTCATCTGCATATGCTAGAAGAGTATTCATCCCGACCAATTCCATTTATCGTTTATCGTGTACCTATGTCCCTTATCACTTGTTCCAAGGCAAAATTGAATAGTACCGGCCACCGGGGATAGTGCGTCTCCCTGTCTCAAGCCGGTTCTGCATTCAAATACTTCAGTGGTCTCCCCCATAAAACACACTTGCAGTATGTCTGTTGGTTACAAATCTCAACTAGTCTTACCAATTTCCTTGGTATACCAAAATTCGTTGGTGTTATCCAGAGTTGATCACGGTCAATACTGTCATATGTTTGTTTGAAGTCTACAAAAAGAATATGAAGGTCTTTATTATATTCGTAGAATTTTTCCATTACTTGTCTTATTGTGAATATGTGATCCATTGTAGATTTCCTTCTTCTGAAACCAGTTTGGTACTCTGTTAAGGTGTCTTCCGCATATATTTCTAATCTTCTTAGCAATGCCATCGATAAGATTTTGTAAGCTGTATCTAACAAGGAAATTCCACGGTGGTTTGATACTATACCAATGCCTCCTTTTTTGAATATTGGACAAATTATCCCGGTTTTCCAATCCATTGGAATCCTTTCCTGGAATCTGGTTCGGCTGTTTGATAAGTCAGTGCTTCATACTTGGTTCTATTACTGTTTTTTGTTTGGCTTGTATTAAGTAGCTGTAACGATTCTGAATATACGGGCCACTCATTCCACCGCTATGCTGCGCCACCGATACCCCGCGCCCGTGTAACGGAACGACGTTTCCCCGCGGGACTAACGATAGATAGCGCCAAATACCTACTTCATTAGGAATCCGACTAAAGCCCTTTGATTAATTATACAATTAATCTTTTTAAGATCAATTAATTAATATAAACCAATAACGGCATACATCATAGATAGTCTCATATACCCATCAAACCCATATCGACCTAACCATAATAAAAAACCAAATTGTGTACTTTTTTAATCACTCATCTGATAGTCGTTAATGAACGGAAAAGTATATATAGGTAGGCGCAACAGCCTGCTCATCAATTAGCTATTTCCGACCAAAATACTGGTAGGAATAGACACAATAGTTACAGAGTCCTGGGTAAGGCCTTAAAACCCCTTACTATCGGACTGCCTGGCTCAAATGGCTATTTCCACCAGTATTCGCTGTTTTCTTTTCACTGTGTCCGCATACTCACCGACCTTCTACTTTCCTACATAGTTAAACTTGTTGTATCGCTCTGGGTACGGCACTAACACCCCTTACTTCCGGGCGATACAATAATAACCGAGACTTGGTTGACGTGGAGAGAGTCGAATTATAGTCTATAATTTTATCGCTCAGAGAAACGCGTGTTAAATTATCATACAGTGTGCCGGTGAGTACCGACTTATTGCCCATTGCCGCAAAAACCGTAAGTTTACTTTATATTATCATTTCAATTGGTTATAATTTGTACCGTTAGTAATTCCCGATATTGTTTCTACGGGATCGTGGTATCAATGTGCTATTGTGTCAATTATTATAAAACTCGTCAGACGATATTCTGTTTATATAACTGCAACCTATGCCTTTATTATTATTATTTTGAATGATAACCTATATTTATTTTACCCGTAAGCAGATACACGTGATAATTCAATTGCTATTATAACGTGTATATAATTTTTATATTTGAATTCAATATTTTATTGTAATAAATTGATTTGTGTATATTGTTACAATAAATGGTATTATACTTAATAACCTATGCAATCAGTTTATTACATAGCGTATCAAAATGTTTTCTGAATTGTTGTACGATATCTCTTGGTTCCGAAAGGAGATCATTCTGATCATTTTTTAAGAAAAGCGTTTTTGGTTTAAAACCTTATTTGAGTCGTTTGCAGTGTTTAAAGAACTTCCTCGGGTTGTTCCTTTCTCCCTTCAAGTTCTTCGAGTGCTTTCTTTTCATATAGTCTTTTTTGTCTTCTATTTTTCTTGTTTGCTAACTCCTTAAAATGACTATACCTCTCTTGGTTTTCTTGGGACGGGTTATGTATCATTTGCATGCGAGTCTCGTTGTGCTTTTTTACTGCTTCCATACACTCATTATTGAACCAGTGTTTTTTGTTATTGTGATTGGGTTTTTCTTTTAACATTTTTGATATTTGTCCATTTGGTTTCATGATTAGGAATTATGTTTTCCACCTTTTCATTTCTAATATGGAGTTCTTCAGTGATTCTTTTCCTATATTGTGCGATTTCCAAATGGTTTTTAAGTCTGTCTACATTTAATATGTTTGTACTTTTCCTATTTTTATTCTCTTTCCAAAGAATAGGTATTCTTTAAATATTTTTTCAGTAAGAGTCACAACTACTAGGTAATGGTCAGTATCTGCGTCTGCTCCTCTGTAGCTCCTAACGTTACTGAACTATGAACGGTGTTTATTATATATCATTACGTGGTCAATTGATTTTTGGTTGTCGCGTCGGGAGATATCCATGTTTGCTTGTATATGTCCTTTCTCTGGAAATAGGTGCTGCTTATGATGATTCCGTTGGACATTACCAAATGTATGAGACGAGATTCATTATCATTAGACATAATATATATAATATATTACACAATAATATAAAATATAGATGTTCTGAGTAGAAAATCTGGTATTGAACCGGGTACTGGCTGAGCAAAATTTAGAGTACTAACCGGGTATCGAGTATTGGCCGAGTGAAAATTTTAACACTAACCAGGTATCGAGTATAGGCTGATATGCAGAGCTGTAGACTGTAAGGTGATTACTGATTACTTATTACTGAGAATATTTGTATAGGAATAATTTATATTTTATAATGGGTTTTGATTGCAGATTGTTATCATACAATTTATGTATAAACATTAAACAGAAAACACGATATTTATTTTTGTAATTCGTAGAAGAAAAATCGAGTTTTTTAATAAAACTGGTGTAATCAACCAGCCATCGAGTAATTGCCGGGTACCCGGAACATGTCTAGTATAAAACGATAAGACAGTCGAGACGAACACATTTTTGAAACATCAGCATGTAAAAGAAAAAATAAACCGAAAACACAAAATCATCGACAGCACTATTTCCACAGTACAAGAGGAATTCCTAATTCCTTCAAAGGCAACAGAAAACTACAAATACAAAATCTTTACATTTGTTAATAATATGTATAATTTAAAATATGTGGTCATATTTTTTGTAAAATAAAGGGCTGTTGTATTAAGCGTTTAATACAGGTATAAGTTGAAAGGATGTAGTAATAAGAAATGTCAGTACATAAAAACTAGGTTAAGAAAACAATTATAGGTAACAAGAAGAATACCACAACAATTAAAATTCTCTAAACATTAAACATATTATATGTAACTAGTTTAGACAACAACGATGTAATATAATAACAATTAAGTAAAATTTAACCATAGAACAATCGATATTATTCGATAGGTAGTTATTCGCTTTTAAGTTTAAGATATTAGAAATGTGTTAAGACAGAAAAGGGGTCAGTGAGTGGTGATCGTGTGACTCGATTACCACTGACCATCAGTGTTAGAGCCAGGTGATGATCGTGTAACTCGATCGCCACTAGACGTCAACGTTTTAATAAAAGTACTTATTGTAATTAAAAGGTTCGTTTATTTGTGTACGTCCGTGATCGGCGTATACGACAGAACTGTGTACTACACTGAAAGTGATTCTTTCGTTCAAAGCATTGTTCGTTCTAACGTGATTTATGCGGGCAGGAACAATTACACATGGAGTACCTAACATAATATTATGTTTAGATATTGTATGTTATATAATATTATTATTAAACAATAATGTATGAAATTTGGATAATCTGGTGTATGATATTTCCGTGAACATTTTTCGAAATTAAGGACAACGAAAGAAAAATCACAAATACAAGGGTATTGGGTGTGTTTTTCTTGTTTTCTATAATATATTATTGTGCAGCATGTTCGGCATTTTATTTTTTATCGTCTACATATATTTCTCATATTTTTACCAATTTTCACTGGGGGAAAAAAAAATACTAAAATAATTATAAATAACGACCATTAAAATAATAATATAAATCTATACTATGCGTAGGTATCACATATTAAGATTATATCGTTTATATTATACTATTCTACGGGACGTTTAAAATAGTTTATGCTGCCGTTATGAAAATCGGTGAAGTACCTACCCACAACGTTTTTTAATTTTTTTTTATTCCGTCGTCGTTGAGAATGATTCGATTTCGCCGAGTTTTTCTAATGACGCGAAAAGAGCTCACCTTTCCCCCTTTTTTTTCTCATCGTCGATTTGAATAATGGACGTAGTTCATATTTTCCTATTTAATCACCATCCACCAACGGCGTCCACAGTATGCTTCGTCGACATTTTTCAGGGTCTGTTTCGTTTCTTTATTATTTATGATCTTCCCTCCGAGGCTATAACAATAAAACATTTCTCGGTTTGCCGAGAATTTTATTTTTACTTTATTTTTTAAACTCGTATTTTTATTTTTATTTTTTTTTTTCGGAAGAGAAGAAAAACTCTGATTAAGGAAACAACGTTTTTCGTGTACGAACCGACGACTGGAAAAAAAAAAGAAGAATAAGTAGAAGAAAATTATTACGTTTTGGATACTAGTACCTACATTAATACTCAAATATTAATTTACCTCCAACCCTCCCTCGAAGACGTCGGCCTGGAAATCCCTAGGGACTTTTCCCTTCGTGCGAACGAACGTGCAAATTTAGTACGACTGATCGTTTTTCTATAAATGAATAATGATGTACCTAAATTTATACCTCACTTCCAGTGCGCAGGTAGACGTATATTACGTAGATACTGCACAGTTAATCAAATCTTATGAGTCACACGAGCACCGTAATAAAATTCTACCATATTATATTGTATTATTATTACAATAAATTATTATTATTCACACGATATAACATTACCCGAACAAACATCGCGTAATTCAATTTTGCTGATTCGTCCCGACCTAACCGAATTCATATTTCAATGACGCGGCGCTTTCCTTCACAATGGCACCGTTGATTGACTTTTAATTGACATTTGATGTTTTACAGTTATATTTTCTAACCGATTTTATTGTGAACACTTCACCAGCCAACAGTCGGAAAACTTTAATATTATATTATTTTTATGTTGGTACCTACTAAAATTTTTAAACGCTCAAATAATCACGGAGCGTATTCAATCTTATATACTTATTTATTCAATTATAAAATAATCGATAAAGAACAATACTCAACAGCTTTCACAGTGGTGCAAAATTTGTTTGGATATTTTTTAATGACATTTTTCGAATTAGGTAATGATTTTTACCCCAAAAAAGCAGGCTGGTACGACCGAATATCATTCCGTTCATTTGTAATTATTTTCATTAATTTCAATAATTATTATATGCTAAATAAAAGACGTTCACCTAAACATCTAAGGAAAATCATTTTATTCTATAGAAGAACAGGATTGACTTGTTGTTAAAAGTGTACACTAACTGAAATTTTGAACAATTTCAGTTAAGAACAACATTTGGTATAAAAAAACACTATCAAAATTGTTATCAAATACAAAATGATGGGTACTGCAGCTAGTAGCATTGATTTCTTAATCACTTTTCGAAATTACGTATCTTTCCATTCTTCATATTTCCAACCTAAGTACCTACAAAATACAAATAAATAGAAAAAAACTCAACAATTCAAAACTCTATCAGTTCGATTCCCGCAAGCACCACTTTTATATTTTAATAAAAATAACATATATTTTACCATCGATAATTATTACGATAATGTTGGTTATTAATTATTATTATAAATTCATTTAAATGACCAACACAAAACCTTAATCAATACGTCATTACGACCAGTGCCGTAACTTCCGTTGGTGTACTCGGACCATCTAATCGTCTATGGATTTCTTGGTATTGATTAAAAATAAAAATTTATAATTCAAGTATGAAGCCTGAGAATATTTAATTTTGAAGTTTTGACGAAAATCGTGTATTTCTAGATAATTGTTATTTAATATTGTGAATGTCCTTATTCATATTGTACGAGTATCTACACGTCATGTATGCAGAACCTATATGGCTATATATGTCCCACCAACCAGATACCAGGTATTGGTCAAGACGAATATAAAAACAGCATTAGTATAAAAATATGGGAAATGTATACATAATTATGTAATTTTTTTAAATTTGAATTTTCGTTGTAAAATCATTAATTTATGTTGAAACCATAAAACTACCTAATAAATTTAAAATAATATGACACGGTAAAATGCAAACCCGGCTTTACCGGGACGGTTGGCACTGTAGATTTAAGGTATTGTATAGAGTTTTGTATAATATTCAGTTCATATTATAGTTAAAAATATGTTGAAATCACTTTACCTACGTATAAAAAAAAATATTGACTCTAAATAGCAAACGTACGTTTATCTAGACTATTACCGTGTTTATATGCAATCGTTAATGCGCATTAGATTAAGTTAATTCGGGATTGCAGTGCATTGGGCATATAAATGCCTTTTTAATTAGTATTAGAGCAATACGCATTGGTTCATTATTAAATAGGTACGATTGTCGATTGACGAAAACGAATTAACTGCGATGCGCATTAACGATTTGATATAAGCTATAATTGGTAACGACCATAATATAACCAAAATCCCGGTAATGAGATAACCTCGCATTCTCTCACACTCACACAAAAAAAAACTATCTAGATTCAGCATAAAGAATTAAAAATAAACGTAACCAATTTGAATGTAGGTTGTTAGAATATTTTTACAAGGTATTGCTCAATATTTTTAATTTTTCATAATATGTGATTTATTATTTAAAACATATGTAAGTACCTAATTGTATTCTGTGTATATTATTTGTATGCTTCGTAGTATTGTGTATTTTTTTTTCAAATTTTTAAACTGTTGGTTCACCTATATAGTATAATAATTACATTTGTGTAATATATATTGTATATTAATTATAATCGAAACATCACTTATGAAGTACTGCTATAAATGTTGAATTGTGGTATTATTAACAATAAGTGTTTATCATTAATATATAAAAAATGTGTTTAAGATATAATTTATAATTATTTTTTATTATTTTTATTTATGTACACTATCCTTCTTCTTCTTATTATTATTATTATTTTTTTATTATTATTATTATGAATGTAAAATGTCTAAAGAGTCGTTATTAATTTTTCTTGGGCTGAATATTTTTGAGCTCAATAACTGTCAGCGCTCAATTGTCGTAAATTCGTATTCAAACACCGTCGGTATTTTATAATAAACGAATAAGCTACGGTACATTAATTAAATGGAACTCGCGGTGACTGAAATTACGTGTACCTATGCGAGTCGTCGAGAGAATGTGTCGTTGCTTCAATGTGCCTACGAATTATATTTCTATAGAAATTACTATCAATACTGTCCGTCTATATTATTATTATAAATTAACATATTATATATGTTTCTGGCCGAAGGTTTTCGTTGTCACGGTTACTTTTTAGCAAAAAAATATTATTTGCGATTTATAGATTATCATTGCTGAGGAAAAATATCGATTATCATGTTATGGTTTTTGTTATTGTTGGTATCCACTATAACTACTACTGTGGGGCGAATGCGTGCGTATTGTTAGATCTAACGTGACTGTTAAATATTGCAATTTTTTTCCAAACCGTCATCAGCAATTATTACAATAATCGTCTTCGGTTCGATTTCCGTCACGACCGTCTGTCGTCGGTTCGTTTTTGTTTTTTACCGACTGGCCGTGGTTACGCTGCGGTACACAAGGGCACGGGACATAATAATAATAATATATAGAATGCGTCAAAAACTCGGGTAAGGTTAGGTTACGTTCTATACTTCTATATGCAAAAGACCTTTGCTCGTGATGTGACCAACACCGAGTTATACTTAGGTATTAGACTTTCCCGTGTCGAATGTCATCTCATTACGAGCCACTTCAAAGTGACATACGTATGACATGGAATTAACAAATGTGGGGTGGAGTGACATATTATACACTAGGTAGGTACGTATGTTTATCGGTATACAAAATTTGGGTTTCGAAACGGACCCAGCTGACCCGTCGCACAAAAGTCAACCTTCGGAGTGTTTGTACGATGATAGAGTGCACGCTTAAATCCATATATTATAGGCTTGGGGGTAGGAACTATTCTGAATAGACTATTCGAAGGAATATACTTTTAGAGTAGGTACACTGTGTAGAAAGTATTTAGATAACTTTTTTCAGAATTATTTACTATACTATTATCGTAGTTATTAAAATTAAATTTGTTTATTAGCACATTATATACTATTATGATTCCTTCCGTTGAATTCAAAACGAAATTCATCTTTTATTTATTTGTCGGATATTTGGAATCAATAATATTATTATCTACTAATATTATACGATAATACAATTATAACCACGGTATAGGTCCGTATGGGATTAGTGCTTGGAGATTGCATTAACGCATGGATACTATCAATATAAATTTATATTAAAATTTCATTCCTAATTTAGTGTTTGTTTTTAATTGTGATATTGTCCATCTATTAATAAGAGATGATTACAATTTACAAAATATAGTTTGGTACTAGCTATACTTAGGTTCACGAAAATAAATTAAGAATGATACCTATTCAAATAAAATTATTAATATTAGAAAATAATAGCAGATATTGATAGTCATATTGTAGATCATAAATGATGGTAGTTATATTATTATGTACAAATCCATTGTATATTAAAATTGGCCATAATTTTAAATATTCTCGAAGACAATTATCATTTTTATATATCTAAAACAAAAACAATTTAAAAGTTTTCGGAATTCTTTTATGGTAATATAAATACATTTTTTCTGAATAATATTTTTCATAAGTATTCGAGTACCTAGTTGTTCTCAATAATTTTAAAAATATGTATTTTACCCCCAAGTCTGTGTAATTCATCATCGACGCAACAGATCAATCTCGTGCGCACATGGTTTTGGTTTTCATATTTTACGTCACTATGTAATTTTATTGAAAATAATTTTCTGAGGATGCTCAAGCATCGGCGCACCTGTTTTATATTGATAACACGTAGAACATTTTGTTAACCATCGAGCCACACAACTCGTCAGTGGCCGGCTAAAATATAATATTATCGAAGTTAAAAAACAAACGATAAAAACTCGTTGTTAACAACCTGTAAGATAGTTATATTTGTTAATATTTTACAGTGTCTTTATTGTTATATTTTGTTCGACAGTCCTTCCCGCTCTAGAATTATGGTCTCTATTTCACGAGTATTTAAGAACACGGACAAACGTGTTTTTATGGAAACGGTGTTAAGGTCACTTGTACACGTGTATTTATAGAGTCCGTGTACCCGGCACTGTATCCGTGTATTAGAAGTCCCAGTATCTGTGTGACGTGTATTCAAAATCCACTGTGCATTATGAACAGTGGTGGTTCTAAAAATGGGGCACAGGGGCACATGCCCTCTCCAATATTATTTATAAAAAAGACCAATAAATCATCCAGTGCAGACGCCTAATTTTTCCTTCCTCTGATCCCCTACTATAATATTTTCATTTCTAATGATATATTTTATCACCAATGGCTTCCTAATTAATTCTTATTCAGTTTATTCTTTTTATTTTTTTTGTTATCTGTTCTAATAATTGTAATTCTCGTAAACTTAAGAATAATAGTCCCCGTTCCCCACAGCACAATCTTTTATGGAATTCCTGCATCAATGTAAACATATATAGGACATTTATGTTAAAAATTCAATGTTAAATTAAATAAATAAATAATAAATAACTATATTATATTATTATAATTATTAAGACCACGATGAATCACAAACAATTGTTGAATGTATTATATCATATACCTACTGTACTATAAAGTTACAATAGGTACTTTGAAGTATAGGTACCAAAAAGTGAATAGAGTAGATTCCGTTTTATATGGGCACCGGTTAATATGGACCAAGTGGTCTGGTCCCGATTTGAATGTATGTAAACAAGATTTAAACATTTAATATGTGCTCAGCTCAGTTCGGTTGACAACGTGGACCGCTTTTATATTATTTAAGTTAAAAATTGTGTACTTAAATATGAGATTAAATTTCGTTTTCCATATTTGTTTATCTTACATATTTATGTTATGTTACATGCAAATAATAAAACTATATTTATCAAAAGTTATATAAACTATTAAACCTTAAAAATGAGACAAGTGGTTTTAATATATTATGTATGATTACGAGACTATATAGGGAGTGATGAAAGTAGTGATCAGTAGTGACACTAAATGGAACTTGGCTTTATTTCCATCATCATATTTGACCAACTCATGCAATCAGTCTTAATATTCATTTCAACGTATAATTATGCAACGGAAAAATCTTTAACTTATAGAAAATATCATGGTCGCGGACAAAAAGAAAATATTCCCACCAGCCACTTCACAGCATCGAATTGCGTTACATTGCATGTTCCAGCTTCGAAGCAATAATTATAATAATAATAAAAAGAATAATAATAATCGTATAAGAATGTAAGTGTGAAGTATGTAGGTATAATATATATAAACTTATATATATATAAACTTAAATATTAAACACCTTTTTTAATTTCATTTTTTTTTTATTAATTTCGTTTACACAATTGTGTAAGATCAATTTTGTTTTCAATTACCTATTCAACTCTTCAAGAAAATACTCAATCACTACCAAACAAAAAACAGCTTAAGGGTGAAACTATTTTATAAAACGATGGATACGATGGACGTCTGCTGATGGACCCAACTGAAAAAAAAAAACAGTAATATTATAAAATTAAAGTTTGTAAAATAATATGATAAACTAACAACATTATTAATATTGTTTACAAAAAAGTACGTAAGCCTTATAATTAAAATTGTATTCTAACATACAAATAACAATATGATGTGTCTGTTATTACCTATTACCATGCTAGTATATTATACATTTGCATTTATACCATTTGACTAAAATTATAGACTATAATAATAATATTATGGATTGACATTCGAATTTATTGATTCATTATATAATGTTATACAAAACAAATTAAACGTGAAAAGTATATTATATAACTTACTGTAATATAATATAACTCACAATTTAAATAATATGTTAATTTTTTTATAGTTTTTTTTTTTTTACAACCAGTATAAAATAGTTGTGTATAATATGTATCGTATATAGTGTAGCCACTATGTTTATTACAACTTAATATTGCTATTTAATACTAATGTCTAGATATAAATAAAATAATATCCAAATAAAAATAAAAGTCGTTTTAATAGTTATCAACGTGTAAGAATAAAAATACTATAATAATCGCGTGTTTACAATTTCTACAAATGCGTCACAACTGCATTCACCTTTGCTGTAGTCCAATGTAGATTCCGGCGGTTACATTATTATAATTATATACAGTTTGGAATTTATGGCATTGATGATGTTGACTGTTAAAAAATATACATAATAATATATACATATTATGCAAAAAAAGAATATTCCAGATGTGTACCTAACTACCTACCATGTGATAATAATTTATTATTATTCTACGTTGTCAACTTTGACAAGTAAGCTAATTTTACTGGTAGGTAGATATTAAAAGCTGATATTTTGTAAAATTAGTGAAATTCATATTTTTACGTTCTGGTTTCTCAATAAATTATAATATTAGAATCTAAATATTAAATACCTAATGATTTATGACACTACAAACATACTTTTTCTAAGTTTATTTTAATTATTTAGTTTTACATAAAAACGTAATATTATTATATGACTTATCAGTCGGAGCCTATTGGCGGTTTCCTTTAAATTATGCATAGTGTGTATTACAAGATTATATTGGTACGTAGTACAAAATTTTAAAGTGTATAATGACTAATTTGTGACAGCGTATTTCATTGTAAAATTAACCACAAATTATAATTTGTGATTTTTTTTTGACTTTACAACAAATAATATTTTACATGCGTTGAAGTTTTTTAGATGATTGTGCCAATAATTTATCAGTTATGGGCAGTTATGGTGTAGGTCCTAGATAATATCTAATAATTTTTAACAAATATTTTGTTTACTCAATAATATTTAATGTTTGAACAGGGTAGTACACACAGGTTGAAAATCACAATAGTACGATAGTTTTTATTTAAATATAAATTGTAAATTCAACCACGTGTTTATTTCTTAAACGTATGTATATTATGTTATCCATAATTTATAAAAAAAAACTTACTTTATTCATATAATATTTATAAACAAAAAAAAAACAAATAATAAAACAAATTTATAGTTTTTAAATATTTTGTTTGTCAGATACATATAGCATATAATAATGTTTAAGACTGTGTAACAATGAAGATTAAACATAAAAAGTTAGCCACTAAATACAATAATTTGTTATTATTTATTAAAATATTACTTATTATTGTTTGATCAAAAAAAAAAAAACTGTGCAAATTGTGTCATTAAAAACAAATATGTTATTTTACAGCTTATTGTTTTCCATAACTCTTATTGGCTATTACCATTGACTGTTATATTTTGTATTACAAGGCCCTAGATAATGAACAAAATATTTTGATTGAAGGACTCTAATACTGCATTTAGATTGTAAAAAAAAGTTTTTTTTTTTTCAGATAATCATCTGTGATTCAATGATATAATTTATTTTTAATTATCTCTTTATTATTTGGTTTACTTTTCTGTCATGTTTATTTTTTCCCTGATTTTCCTTTATGTACGGTTTTTATATCAACAACATTATTTCGATAATAAAAACTGTTATTTTATTTTTATTTAAAAAAAATTGTGATTGATATTCTATCTATAATATTATTTGATTAGTAATGGACAATTATAATATACGTCACTTGTAGCAAAACATATTAGTGCTATTTGTGATATAAAATCAGTAATACTCATAGTGCGGGTAAAACATAAAATATAATATGTATGTTTATTGTTGACCTTTATATTAATGCAAACATCACGTATACAAAAATGTGCGTTAAAGAGTTTATTATAGTCCATCGTAATATCGTACAAGATAACCCGTAGTATATTATAATAGAGGTAGGTAGGTAGATACCTTCACCGAAAGGTATTCTATCCTGTCAACATAATTTTTATTGTTATTATAGTAGAATTGCTTAAATAATTTTTAAATTTAATTACGTTTTTTTTCGATGTTCACATGGTGTCCACTCCGATTAACTCGAATAATAATGATTTTGAACACCGAAATTAATTGTTCGTTGGTTTTGTTTCACGGTGGTGACAAAATACACACACACACACACTACTTTATTGGAACCCCTAAAAAAAAAAACTGAACAAATCGTTATTTATAATATTTGTATACCTACAGATTTTTTATTCGTTATAACGAGCTGGCGCTTATCCCCGAAACACGTTCCGTACTCGGTTTTAATACGAAATCATTTGCGAAAGCTTTACGAACTATATTATAATATAAGTTCGGCATTTGAATATTAGTTTCATCCCGCAAAGCTGTTTCTGTACACATTTTGGAAACATATTCAGTAGGTATGTGCCATTATGGACGCCTGCAGGGTAACAGCCCGCGGAATACTCTACGGGGAAAATTAATATTTTATTCGAAATGTGTTTGTTTTACTATCGATCTATGGGTAATAATATTATAGGCGAGTGGTGGTACATTAGTTTGAGAATATAATTATTATATTGATTTAAATTTTCAATTATATTGTTCACGTAAGTCAATAAAACTATAGTTTTTTAGGATTTATTTTAACATATTACCTGCATAAACATTGTATAGTAATTATTAAAATAGAATTTGAAAAAAAAACAAATTATCTATAACTTATAACAGACGAATAACATTTAAATTAAATTAACAAATATTTTAAATAGGTATTGAACGCATAGGTACAGGGTGGTCAAATTTTTTAGAGGGGTTTTTAGCCTTTTCAGGGGGAGACATGTAACGACTCGTGGGGGGCTATTATTCAAAAAAGCCCTCCCCTTAACTACGCCTATGATTAAACATTTACTCATGTCGTGGTACGTCCGCTGGGAGGCTTCTGAAATCTGTTTAGTCTGCCTTTTTATTTTTATTTTAACCTATATTTACCATAAATTGTTCTTATTGTACTATTTTCTGTAACAGATTGAACAAAAACTTATGAACCAAAAAAAAAAAAACTATTGAACATATTTGATGTTACGTATTAATATAGTAGGCACGTATACTATATATACTCTGTTCAAGTTAAGAAACGTAGTTGGTGGCCGACTTATGCGCAGGGGCGTGGTAATACTACGCTGCAAGTATACAGATAATTGGCTGGGTGGGAAGTGATAAACGGGTGTTGACTGACTGTAAACTGCCCCCCCCCCATGATTACTATTCTTAACTTGAACAGAGTATAGTAGGTAGTAACGACCAATGCTATATTATTATAATTATTTATTATACTGACGTTTGTCAGGTGGTAGGTACATACTAAAACAACGATCGCATTTGCGACTTAATCAATTCCAGTTTTAATCCGGGTTTTGAATATTAATGAGTAAAAGAAAATCTTACTAATGGTAGGATTTAAAATGTTAATTTAAAATGAATCAATTTTTATAATCTAATACCTGGCCCAAGCACCGATTAAATTTCCAAAGTTATACATTTTATTTGTTAGTACAGATCGTATTTAAATCGGCTTTAGATTTTTTTAAAGCTGTAAAACTCTCATTTGAATAATAAACACTTAAAGCTTAAATATATTAGCTGACATAAAGTTGATAAATTAAAAAATGATCGCCTGAACACTTATAGCCGATTTTTATTTATTTTTTTGTTTCTTTTGATTTAATCCTGAATGATATTATTATAAGTTATACAAAATTGTTGTTTTGAAATATCTAAAAATTGCTTTGAATAAATGTCCAGTGGTCTAGTCTAGGTCTCGACAAAAGATACGATTAAAATAATGCGATAGTATATCAAAAGGACCCCTCATGACGCGTCCGTAAAATATTTTCGCTCGAGAAAGAACTATAGTGGTACCTACTTACTCGTCACTGCACGTATGAGTCTATAATATTATACTTAGTACCTTGTGATACCATCGATCAACGATAATTATAATATTAATATTATAGTCGGTAGACCACACGTAAACATGTGGTATAATAATAATAATATTGAGTTGTGATGGACAACCTGCAGTGTTCTATAACTATATAAGCGCATTCGATCCGTTATTGGAAGCCTGTTGTAGCAGTGGCTGATCTAGGATTTTGTTTTTTTTTTTTTTGGGGGGGGGGGGGATCAATATTTTTTGACAAAAGTAAACTAAACCAAATCATACAATATTTTAACCTATTACTAATAATTGTTCATTACAGATAAGATATTTGACACTGGCTGCAAGTTATGTCATTTTATGTCAATCTAATAGGCGATAAGATAAGACGTTACATTATAGCGGCATTCACGGTTGACTTATAAATATAAAGTATAATATAATTAAATATTAAGTATCAAATAAATTCAGAACCTGCATTTTTCGTAAATCGTGATTATAAATTTAAGTCACGGTTCTTACACATCTTATGGGCCAAGGGGGGGAGGCAGGCCCCTCTGCTCCCTCCCCCTTAAATCCGCCACTGTGTTGTAGTTATAGATACCTACGAATAGGTATTGCGAATTAATGATTGGAAAATTATATTAATACATTCGATTAAATCGATACACACCGCGCAACGTTTGATCATTAAATCATTATAATTTGCAAAAAATAATAATATATTCTGAACAAGATGTAATATTTTGGCCGGCCAATTTTCAAGATCTCAACCCGGACAATTTATTTCGAGCAACATAAAAATAAATTGGATTTTTTTTATCATGTATTAAATAACATAGCTGGTAACTTCTCAAATAAATATGACACGAGCTTACTATATTATATTATGTAATCGTTAACTTATATTCCGAAATTTAACTTACAGTATTATTTTCTATAGTATATTAAATGCGACGGCCTTAGATTCCGCGGACAGTGTATAATGTTGATAAATATTCTTAAGAGTACACCTGCATGCGTTGTCTCAGTCTTACAAATGTACAACATGGCGAAAACTGTTTTTCGTGGGACATCTTACTATATTATGCACCCTCTGTATTAATAGAAAAATTTCCAAAATTCCATAACGCACAGGGAAGAACTTTATCTGTGTCTTGGCGTTTTTATTTAATAATTAAAAATTATGGGAAAGTGATATCCAAAAAATAAAAACGCTACTGCACAGATAAAGTTCTTCCCTGTGCGTTGTGAAATTGTGGTAATAAATTCAATTAAATTGAAATAATTTAAAATATAAATAGTTGTCTCGCGAAAAAACAATTTTTACTATATTGTTATAAATTTGTAAGACTCAGACAACGCATGCGATTTTAGCGTCCTCTTAAAAGCATATCCGAAAAAGTACGATTATAGTATGGGTACCTAGATGTATTTTAGTTGTCACGGGACGACGTATATAGGTACATAACTGAGATTTATAATAACACTATAATAATATTTTTTTGCATGCATTGTATTGTTTGACGAAGAGAGACGTCTTCGTGCGATTGTACAGTATAATAAATATAATCTAAATCGTTTGTATTTTTTTTACTATTACATTATCTATCCAGGCATTATGTCAATATAAATAATAAACATTTACTTTGGCGTTTGCCATGGTAGGTTTTACGACTTTGTCGCAGTCTTCGGAAACAGTTTCTTTATGTGCGACTACGACGCCATGGGCTACAAGTCGAGTATAAATTCTGGGAAACACATTGCGCGCGGATATATTATTAAAAACGGAGAAATAAAAGAGGTTTAAAACGTCTTCCTAGGTCGACGTAATTTCAAACGAAACGTCGCTCGCGTAATGTCGAATTCGTAATCAGAGAACACATAATATTATTACTTATATGCATACTTATATGTATGTAAGGTGATTGTTGTTTCACGAACTACTAATTATCTCAAAAAGCATTAATGTTTTTGAAATCAAATTTTCTCACATAGTTTCTATTCGTTCCAAAATAACATTTTATCCTCATATAAAATTTTTACTTTTTTGAATTCAGTTTTAATTTCATATTCCAAGGAATATTCCATATTACGTATTTATATAAAAAAAAACATACAAAACCAATTTAGAACAAGTATTTTATGAGTTATAACCGGATATATAACTTATAAGTGTTTAAAGCTAAGATGAGCGGAGTAGTGGACCAATATTTCGTGGAGTGACCGACTACAACTCCACTCAATTGATCTAAGCTTTAAATACTTATAACTCATAACCTACTCGTCCCAAATTCGATTTTTATGTATCAAAATACTCAGTTACATATTTTGATTTCAAAGATGAAATTAAAACTGTACGTTGTCATTGAAAAAAGTAAAAACTTAAAAACCAACAATGATGAAAAATATAGTAAAAATAAAAAATAAATAAAAAAAAGTTTTTTGTAACGACTTGTTAGTTGAATTCTGATACGATCTAAAAATAATATTTTCATATAAAATAATACTTTTTAAAATAGCGAATGTTTTACGTTTAACATCACCCGATATATTTATACTATAAACAATAAACATATTATATTATTATGTGTATGTGTGCGAAAAATGAATCGTTTCGAAAACACGAGATTGGTTGAAATCCTCTCAAAGAGTTACGCCGTCATGTATTATTATTATTGTCGTTACGACAGCGTGGCGTACCTAGGTATTGGTAAACATTTTCCCGAGCATATATAATATATGAAAACGTCGTGGAGAAAGTACCCTCTACTCGAGGTTTAAAAAAAGGGGAGATTTTACAATTGTTTTATTTGTTTTACACTGTTGATATATAATATTTATATATTAAATGTTGTAAGTATCCAAAACGTAGCTAATATAATATTATGTTACGTCATATTATACTGCAATATGACTAAAATAAATTTACTATTTTTACAATATTTCGGTTTGAACCTATATTATCCTTGAAATAATGTTATATAATAAATTATATTTATCGGATAAACTATTGTAGTTTATTAAGCTTGTAATAAGGTATTTTTTTTTGAACACGGAATATGCTTCAATATTAAAATCGAAAGAACTCTGACCCACAAAATTGAAAGTAGTATTTGGTTCTATTTGTTTTCACTTTGCTACCAATCATCCCCTCCCCTAACCTCACTAGTAAGGATGATGTGGATTGATGGAGAATCATTTTTCAGCTATTCCTAATATTTTTTCTACTTAGTTCTTTTGTATTTTTTTTTTATTTAAGTTTTCTTTCTCGACCCCAATTATTTAAGAAGCACATTTTACGTCCATGAAGTTGGCCCACCGACTTTGCACAATCCATTCAAAATCTACGCCAACCATTTGCAATAATTTGTGAGTAATTTGCTAGAATTTGTGAGTCCGTTCCCGAAATGGGCTAGTTGTTCCTTCCACACCTATTCAAGCAGGGTGAGCCAACTACAGGTTGCCCACCCACCTTACTCAAAACAATCCAAAACAGTATCAAAAGTCTCGTCTTAATTTGCTGGTACTCTCGAGTCCATCCTCGGAATTTGCTAGTCCACTAAAGCTCAGATACGAGCTTTCAAAGTTTTGAAGTTGACCCACCCACTTAACTCAAAACAGTCCAAATTGGTCTCAAAATTTTAGATTTTTTTTATCAAATAAATTTTTTATTGATTATGGATTTTTTATTAAATATAGAGTTATTCTTTAATTTAGATTTTTTATTAAATACACATTTTTAACAAATATAAATTCTTTATAAAGATTGTTTATCTATTCTAAATAAAAAAATGCATATAAAAATCGTAATAAATTTCTATTTCATAAAAAATCTGCCGTTTAATAAAATTTCCATATTTGATAAAAAAACATCTAAATATAATTTTTAAAAAATGTGTGTGCTTAAGACCACACGACAGAAGTGAAAACTTCAACAAGGCGAAATTAATAATACGAAATACAATTTTTTTTGAGTTCTATATTGATAAATTAATAACTTTTACAATGTACTTAATTATAATTGTGAATAAATTACTCCTGTGAATTTCGCTCTAAGTGGCCTTCATCTTCATCATCATAGTTCAGTACCCACAAAAAGTGCTAAACGCGCCTAAAGAAGTTTTCACTTCAAAAACATTTAATTTGAATAAAAATCTATATTTAATAGTTTATTTAATAGGTACCTAAATAGATTGTTTGATAAAATATCTTGAGAATGTGGGATTTTTTCGTGGTCAGAGCCGGACTAACCAAGCCTAACCTAACTTTACCTTTTTTTATTTTTTTAGTTTTGAACCGATAACGCCGCGGAATTGCTTGCCATCGTTAATTAAATTAAATAAATGTTACACTTTATTAAATTAATGTTACGACACTTTTTTGGTTTGTCCCATATTGGACGCACATTTAAAATATTTGTATATTTTATGAGAAAATAGCATTGTTGGCATAAGGTCCTCTGTTTGCATTTCTTGACTTCCCGACCTGGCTTTGTTGATCGCCAGCAGGAAAGTTATATGTTCTTGTGTTCTTGCCCCGGCTTGAAAGCCAGTCGACCTCGAGACTCGTACTGCTCATCCTTCTCCTTCTGGTGGTGTTGAGGGTGCGTCTCGCCGTTGTTGGTATCCTGGTTTTTCTTCTGCCCGTTGTTGTTGTGGTCGTCGTTCCGGGAGCCTTGAGGTCTGCGGCGTCTGATTGCACTGTATGTCTGTATCCGCGGTCCCTCTCACTTTAAATCGCAATCACCCGGCAGGGGCATAATTAAGGGGGTGATGAGGGGGATAGATCCCCCAGAGCCTTGATAATATAATATTATATATTATATATTATATACTCACCAATGTACTTGACAATTTAATATTTTGTGTGTAAACAAATGTATATCCCCCCCCCCCCCCCCAGGACAAATTCCTAATTACGCCACTGTCACCCGGACGTTGATCAACCGTGCTGTGGGTGTCCTACGAATGCCCTGGGGCCAGCCGCTGACGGGCAGTTTCGGATGAGGTGATTGAGGGTGTGAATGAGTGGCCAGTGTGGGGCGCTTTATGCTCGTCTCCCGGAGTTCCATCTTTGGCTGGTGTTTTGTCGGGTGGAGCAATGTTTACACTCTTTGGTCTGTTGTTTGATGCCAGTGTTTTGGTTTTATACAGTTTTCCTTCTGTTTCCTTCTTCAGTTTGTTCATGCTGCTCGGTGTGTTAAGTGCCTGGTCGACGGAGACTTGAGGCGACCGACCTGAGTGCCCTTCCCCATCAATAGCGATCACCCGGACGGTGCTCAACCGTGCTATGGATGTCCTACTTATGCTGGCGTGCAGTTTCAAATGATAGTATTGAGGCGCTGGGTAGGGCTCACTGTTGGATTCCCGCATGCCGGTTGTCTTCGCATCGAGCCTTCGGTCTGTTGTCGGTAGTTGGAAGGTGATTTTGGCCCTCTCTGTGTTCGGCTTATACATTTTGCATTCTGTGCCTCCCCCGTTGACTGGACCGTAATTCCATTTCCAGTCGGCACCACGTGGAGGTGAGGGTAGGACTCTGCCGAACAACCTAACCTTAACTAACCTTACCTAACCTTACCTAATCTAACCTAACCTAACTGGAAATAAATACGAATTTAAATCAAAACTTGATATATAAAATATAAACGTTGAAAGAGGGTTAAAAACTATTATATAAACAAATTATTTTCAAGCGTTTAGTATCATTCTCTCGCAGAATAGTTCTGACTGATCAACGATATTCAAACAAGCCAACTAGGAATAATATTTGTGACATAAAGCGGTCTCAACTAACATCGACACTGACGACAATTATAGTAAGGTGACTTGGACAAAAATTATACTGCATAATATGTAAGTACTTATTTTTTTCTAAATATAAGTTTAAAAAAAAAATTGAAAAACAGAATAATAATGATTAATACATAAAGATATAAAAAAAAAAAACATATTTTTTTATAATTATGTGGTAACACTATTAAACGTTTAGGTATGTGAAAAAAAAATGTTCAACCTTAATGAAAAAAGTCAACTCTGATGAAAAAAAGGACCACTCTCTGATGATAAAAGAACAACTCTGATGATAAAAGGACAACTTTGTGATGAAAAAAAGGTAAACTCCGATGAAAAAAGGTCAGGTTAGGTTAGAGTCAGGTTTTTATTCTACTTTTAAAGTTCAGGTATTTAGATATATGAGTACCTAATTGGGTATTCACGAATATACATTGCTCATCTCGTTTGTCACAATCAACAATTTATACTTGGCAATTTTTTTTTTTTAAATCTAGCTAGCATAGGCTTCAAAATATTTACTGTGTTGGATAATAAATAATAATGCACCTAATATAAATTAGTCCGATTTTCTCGGACTTAATTTATTTATCCTATGATAAACAATTATTCAAGGTCTGATTTTCATCATTCTCAAATTTTTAAAATTTAAGTATTAAATCGTTAGGTATATTATATATTATATTATTTTTATTACGTATTAATTTAATATCAAATATTGAAATATGGTTAATAATTTTCAAATTAATCATTATATTATGTTACACTGAACTGTTTGTCAATACACCAATGTACAAAATAACACACGGTCAACATAAATATATATTTGTGTGTTATGAGTAAAGTATCAAAGATCGTATAATATTCCTACATAAAATAAATTACATATAATATTTTATTGCCGTAAACGTTGAAATGTGGTAACCAGTAACGACCAGGTCCCTGCGGTACCTAACTATTTTTTTTTTTTAATATCCAAGTTTTATAAGCGGGTGAAACTACTCGTATAATATGCGATATAGACTCTAATCGTCTTTAATAGAGGGACATTATAATAATAGCGTACGGTGGAAATACGCCTTAAACTCTATTCCACATCGCGGAGGGAACACAATAATTAAAAACGACAAAAAAAAAAAAAAAAACTCTGACCCCACTATTATATTATTATCTCCAATTTTAAAGACATTTGCGATATGAACACGATTTTTTTCTATGTTCACGTGCACATAACAGCTGCTAGTGCCTGGTAGTCACGTATTAGTCGGTGCCCGGTGGTATTGTTAATAATATCAAAAAAAAATTAAGATCGACAAACGATACTAAATGTTATCGTTTTTGAATCGGAGATCTACGTGGTTGTAGCATCATCGTCACGAATCTCTAGTCAAAAATAAACGTTGCACTTTAACGTTGACGGTGAATTATAGTGTGGTGGATGTACCTAAATAGTAATATTGTGACGGTAAAAAAACAATATAATATTTAAAATCGACGACGAATCAGTTTAGTGTTTTGTGTTTTTTAAGTCTCTACAATTATACATTTTTTTAAGTATTACAAAAAATCAAAAACAATTTTGTGTAAAAAATCTATTTTTTCTATAGTATTTTTATTTTTCCCAATTATTTTGATAATAACTAAGAACATTTTACTTTTGGCACTCTAAATACCAATGATTTTCTACCCGAATCCGTACTCAAAGTTGAAAAATATTTACCACACCGAAAAGTGGTGACAGACAAGAAACAACACACCATTGTGCAATCAATACCTTTATCGCTCCTCTTGTGGAGTCTAAAATAAACAATAAATCCATAGAGATATCTTAAAAATTTTAAGAGGATAATAATAACGTACTATATTCATTGTTCATACAGGTTTATTCACATTTGACTATAAGCAGACATTTTCTCCGTTAAATGATGCATATTAATACACATTTTTTTTTTTTAGTAATATTATGCGCCATTACAAGTTCGATACAATTAGGTATACATTTTTATTGAAAATAGTTGTCAACAACATAAATTTACCAGAATAAATTTCTGTTTATTGTGATCACCTCGTACCTATTATAGCTATATATAACAATACATATTATTTGGTTGGTGATGGTAAATATTAATAACTATTCTGTTATACGTGCCAGTCGGTTGTCGTTATGACGTTATATGCCACAGACATCATGACGTGTTGATTTGAAAATTGCCGTTCGTGAATTATTCACCGCAGGTAGACTATAGTATAATATTATAATATCATGTTGGAATTGTAATAATATACCGTTCATTTTCTGGGATCATTAAATGTCTGGTTCTGTTCGCATTTCTCTGGTTTTCGAACGATTTATGAAATTATTGAAATTCCTAATCTTTAAAACATTAATATCATCACGTTTTTATATTAATTGTATCGTTCAAATACAATAATATAATCCTGACATTTCGTTTGGCATAAATATATAAAATATTATAGTACGATTATAATTGGTTTTCGGTGTTTTAAATAATTAAGTACCGTGTCACACCCCATTGGCTATTATATTAATTTATTATTTTACTGTAAACCATTTATTAATATTATATGTTGATATATATATTATTCAAGCCACCTCTAGAACGTGAGCAGAGTGATTCTTCTGACGTTAATTTATTGTTCAACATATTATTACATGGTCGTAATTGTCATTTTGGGCTGTGCGTGTGTATTTTTTTTTTAAATGCTAAACACCTTCACCATCTAACCATCAATCATATTTTATTAAAACAGTAAACTTACTAGTAAGTATATAACTATATAACCAGTACATGTACCTATAAACTTCCAATTTTCTAAATATAATAATGCATAATTATTACTAGGTATTATTTTTAAAAAAAAACTTTTATGTACACGTGCCTGAATTTAATGTCATAATATATTATAACGGTTATTAATATTATTTACATTATAAACGTATTATATAAATCTGGTGTACTACTTGGTGCAATAATCTAATTTTTCATTTGTTCATAGTTATTATATATTTTACTCTCCCCAATGTGAACTTTAAGATAAATTATACGATTGATTAATCAGAATATTATATTATCGTACATGATTAATGTCAGTATAAAAAATATTACAAACACGAATATTCTATAACTGGTTCACATTAGAAATGTCGTATCACCTTTTATGATATATATATTTCTTTTCATTGGTGAAGAATCGAGTACTTTTATTTTTTTACAGCTAATTTTGTGTAGGTACATAATACAAGTGAATTACATGGTTGCTGAATATTTTAAAAACAATTTAAACAATGAAAATTGATCCGATAATGCTATTGAGTCATACTATAATAATATAGTATACGCATATAAATAAGTGTTTCTGATAATTCTTTTATATCTCTGATACCATCGGCTCTACATAAGTCAGCATGCTGAGAGTTGGTATCCTCGTAAATTACCAAAGGAAAAATAAAATTATTCACGAGAATGCATCTAATTAAAACGTATATTTTTATTTAATTTTTTTTAATAATAAGTACTTCCTTTATAATATTTATTGTATAGGTACTGTTGTATTGTCTTATGATAATAAAGTACCGATCAGTCAGTAAATCAAGTAAATGATAATCACTTAAACAGTATAATATAATATATAACTATTCTTAGGGCCGTATTATAGTCGATGCTTAAGAATAAGTATTGCTTGAGCTAATTTTGATAATTTAAAATGTAAAAAATGTGATAATAACTAAAAGCAGTGCTTAAGGTAGTGCCAACCTTAATTTAAGTAATACTTTTCTATTCTTGAGTCAAAGTCTTGTTTATGAATCTCATTTGAGTCATAAGTTTAGCTTAAGCAATTCTAATATTCTAAAGCATGGACCATGAATACGGCCCTTAATCTTCAACTGAATGTTTAATTTGATAGGTCTAATTAATCATGTATTGAGTTTTAGGTCTTAGGTCTTACGAATTCAATTTGTGTAATTTAATGTAGCAACACGACTATATAAAACAACCGAATAACTACTATTTGTTGTATTTTTCCTTAGACAGTCAGAAATTGTAAATTGTAATATATATATATATGTATAATATAAAGCATTAATGTATAAATATAATTTGGCGAATAAGACGTAAATTAATAGTTATTACTCAGTCCAATGAAGCTAAAATGTGCTGAGGCGACACTATAATATCTGTGCATATGACACCGTTATACACGCGAAGGCACGAGGCTGTCCTGTTGTCGTAGTGGAACTCGGCGAGAGCGATGGTTGTACGCGGGTAAGCAACAACTTACAACAGTTACTGTAGTACGGGCTTAGCGTTTTATTGTATGATTGTTTTATGTTTGTATCAATAAAAGTGTTTCTGACCGAGAATTGTGTTTGAGTTTTATTACAGGGTTTTGAATAACACTTTTGAAAAAGGTAGCAAGACATGCTGTAGTAGGTACTTACTTTCTCGTCCAGTACTCGTTATCGTGGTCAGTTTTTCGAGAGTAAAGTAACCTTAGAGTTGTATAGTGTAAATCCTGTTGGACCTTGTTTAATTATCCTTTTGTGCAGTTCTAGTTATCGTGGTCACAAAAAGGAGAATTTAAATAAGCTTTTACAGCAGGTATCGATAATTTACTCGTTTGATGGTATGGGAATCGAAAAACCGAAATATTTCTGTTTTATATAAGCTAAGTCTTTGCGTGGCGTACTCTAACAAGTAGTATATAGTAGATTATGTGGATAATAGTAAGTATGTACACGAAAATAATCCAGAACATTTTTGTGATACCGTTTTAAAACTAACCTAACCCCTACAAGAGGTCTATACTTTCAGAATTGTAAGGTGGGGGCTTCAGTTTGACCTCCTTAATTACGATAATACTATACGCACTTGCGTGGTTTTTTGATTAAAATATAAACTCTTAAAAACACATACACACACGCACGTGTCCGATCGAACGATGATATTTCAATAGGTCTCATTAATAACGAACCCGACGACTCACTAGCTGTTTCTCGAATATAAATTATTATAATTGGTCTCATTGAAACGTAGGTAATAATATACACACACACACGGTGTTGACAAATATTAGGATTACACGCCGCCGCATTTGGAGAACCCCGTGAGTATTGTATAATCCTTGAAATAACAATAACAACTATCGACCGACGGGGCGATCCACCCTACAATATACATAAACGTGGGATACTAGGTATATGGAGTATAGACGAACAGACGTTTCTTATCAGAGTAAGTACTTACCTACCCTCCCCGGTCACCACTAAAACAGCTACATGAGGGCCCTCTTATTAGGTATATAAATTGATTTGGATGCATATTATAATACCGATCGTTCCGCGTTCGGTCCAAACATCTGCGAACGGTATGGCTTTAATTGCAATATTTTCAATTATTTATGACGGTCAAACGAATAACAGTTTGAGACGAACCGTTATTATATACTAATATGAACTATAAACAATTAAAATATTATCGATTGGAAATGCATAATACCAATATGATATTATCGATTCGCCTATAATATATTCAGTGGCTCCCAACAACTGGTGGTCCGCAGTGGACTCATCTCAAGTGGTCCGCGAATGAAGAAATTTAAATTTAACATTTGAATTCGTATCACCTTTTTTTATTAAATTAAATATATAAATAAATAAGTTAAAATATTTTTCCAAAACACCAACTGTATTTTTGATTTTATTTTGTACCTATTAACTATAAACTATAAAAGTATAAAAAAATAAAAATAATAAGTGATATAAAGGGGGGAGGGGATTGAATCCAATTTTTTTATCCGAAAAATATATTTAATCACTGTTTTTCTGTTCTTTTTCCGAGTGATACCTACTTTCTTTATATTGCTTGATAACTACCTACAATTATTTAATTTACAAGATACCGATAAGTTTTGATGACAATGTCAGAGAATCTTTAATAATATAAAAAATAAATACTATCACATTAGTCAAGAGGGGGGGGTGGACCCGGGGTCGCCCCTCCTGGGTGCGCCACTGAGCCACGTATTGTATTAAACATGTATAACTTTATAATATTATAATATAGGCTATAGCCTATATAGTATGACGACGTGGGTTGTTCGGATCTTATAAACAATTTACCGAAACTCATTCGCGTATATTATAAAACGCGTTCGTATAATATTATGCAAACCGGTATTCTCGCAGAGTAAACTTCCAATGACCCTCCCGAGCACGGTAAATATAAAATGTTTATTTTCACGTACCTACCTACGTATTATTATAATAATATACGCGTTTCACATTACTTTTTTGTCCGCGATGAATTTACAAAATAAACAACATCGTCCCCGGATAATTTCACGGTGGTCGTTAAAAAAAAAAAAAATGACAAAGCCAATATTATATTATTATTATTATTATAAAATCAAAAGCTCCATGGTGGTGACAAGAGTTTTCTCCATTACTTCATACAAATTAGAATATAATATAATAGTTTGTCTATTGTCCATATAGGTAGGCAGGTACACACTAGTACACTACTTTGTTTTCGGATAGTTAGTGAAACGTTTCATATACTCGTATCTAAAGACATCCAATTTTTTCTACTGAATCGTATGATAAATATTTAGTAGATTGGACCATTACCTATATGATTTTACTATAAATATTTTGATATTATTTAAGTTAAAGACTATGTATTTAATCGTTCACAAATTTGTACGTATTATAATATTTGTTTCTGTAGGTCGAAAGTTTGTTTTCATACATACAAGCAAACATGATATGTAAGCATGTCCAAAACAATGTTCGTATTTGGCATACGCACTTGTTCTTCGAACAAAGTTGCCGACATAACGCGTCGTTTATATACTTAATCTAAAACAAAATTTTAAACATTTTTTATTGGAATCGGCCCCAAACAAAATTTGTTCCTTGACATTTTTGCCAAACTTTTCTGAACATGAATGAAATTGTTTCCACGATAACATTTGTTCCAAATAGTATATTGTCAAGCAATGTTCGGAATGCTATTTGGTGGCATGAAAACGGGCCTGTTTGAACCTCCGACTTTTTTTCCAACTTAATAGATAGATAAGCGTTTTTTTTTTTAGACATTTATTTTACAAAAAAACACATCACATTACACAACAACGTAGGTACTCCAAGAGATGGGTATGGGTACCGACTATAATACAGACTGTTTAAAATATGTGCATAATACACTGCTGCAGCAATAATATTACGACATGTATATAGTAACCACGGAGCTATAGTAGAATATAAATAATTGAAGATAATCATTAATCATGACAATAATGCGATGACAAGCTAATACCATATTATATACAGCCGTGCATTGTAATATAATTATAATAATATAATTTAAATCTTCATTATCCTATTAATATATTTTAAAACATACCACGCCCACTCGATATTTTTTCTCTTCAAGGAAAATCTATGAATCACAAAATATATATATTTTTTTATAAATAACTACAACGACTAAAACCTTACCAAAAATCAGTCAGAAACATTTTACCGTGTATCCAGCCCAAAAACATATTTATCGAAGTACACGAAAACGTCATGACGACGGGTGACTATAGAAGTTGACGGATTTTCGGATGACAGATAATCGAATTCTCACCGTATACTTTATTCCTATGGTTGTTATATTTAACTTGGGTGGGACAAGGGTTTGAGAAAAATCGGAACTCGCCGGTGCAACAGTCGGGTATCCACGACTTCAGATACGTCAATATTTTATTGTATACCCATCCCGATGTAGGTAGTTTCATAATAGTATTATACCTATATACGAATATAATATTGTACGGCTTCCTAAATTGTGGGATTTCCACTGTAGCCTGCAATATTACAAATTGCAAATTATTTATTATTATTTATTTACTAATTAGTAATTAATGTATAACGTCAATATAATATCATTATGTAGAGTTACCATACGTGCATAATACTGCAGATGAAAGTCGGGTATAACATTGAATAGGTACCTACCCGGTATTAAATTAGACAAAATGAACAGAAATTCTGGTTACAAAATGGTGGCCGTAGCATTTTATACGATTACGATCCTATTCACGAAATCCCGATCACTCCGTATGGTGTATATGTACACGAATTTCGCTGGGTTGGCGTCTGATCTCGTACATTAAAAAAAAAAAAACCCGCAAAGTCAACCGAGCAGAATACCTAGCCGCTGTTTGCTCTCGCCGAGTTATTTGTTCAAAGTGCATACTCACGTCAAGTATACGTATATATGAATATAATATATATGTGTGTGTGTGTGTGTGTGTGTGTGTGTAAAGTCCCGCTGCCGCAGCTTTTACTCTAATAAGAACAAAGACACGTACTGAATAATGCATTCGTCGTAGCGCAGATCTCGGTGCGGAAGTGGCGGAGGCGGTAAAGCCCGAGGAAATAAATAGTGGTTAGAGAAACACTTCAGAATAATAATAATAATAATAATAATAATAAAAAAAACGAAGCAAATCGTACAATCAAAGAGTGTCGCATTAAAAGCTCCGAAAACAATAATAAACCTTCTGCGGACGGTTTCCGCCGCTTCGTCCCATTATAATAACGCGACGTCTGGGTACGTACTAATAATATTATAATTGCGTATATTATAGACACCGCCGCCGACGTCAATGTTGTATTTTATTGGTATTGTAGCCTGCAGTCGTCTCATCCGGTCCAGAGGAGACAAATAAGCAAAACGGTCGTATTGAACGGTGAGTCGTTTTGCGGGTTTTTTCCTCTCCACTCAGACATCAGCTGCAGCTTCCATGATAATAATACAGTCAGAGTATTTTTCTCGAGCGTATCATATTGCGTTTTTTTCTACTCGTATAATATACTACATCATGATTATGGTTTTATACCATGCACTAGGAGTGTATAATCGAGTTACACACAAGCGCACCCTCCCACCCACAACCACACGAACACACACACATACACCCACACACGAACTGGATAATCGTATTGTATATGTGCATTATACACACACGTCCGTAATGCGTTGGGTTAACACTCGGGCGCGTGACGACAGAGATTCAAAGAACGTTGTGTTTTTCTGCGTTCCCATATTATAGTAATAATAATATTATAATATTGTTCATTTTCACGACTAACTCGTCGCGCTAAGTTCCAAATAAACCGCAATAGGTAGATGTTTTTGTTTACTATAATTATTATTATTGTTATTATTTTTTAATTAACTATAACGCCCACGTAATTATATTTTGAGGTAGTTTCCGCTCTCGTAGCCCTTAATTATAATATTAATAACAATAGTAACAGGTAAGAAAAACACCCGTCCGCGGGTTAGGAAGTGATGGAAACTCTTGAAATGTACACGGACTTTTTTCCCTCCCGTCATCACCACCCTCCCCTCAACGCCCCCCAATAATAATAATTAAATTATATTTACACGTCGTTTCGTCGTCATTTATTCAAATATTAGACGTTGTCCCGGAAAATGACTCAATGTTTATAATTAACGTGACGGTATCGCTGATTCCGCATTCCCGAGAAATATAAAAAGTTAGGTCACCGGGTGTAACACGCTGCTTGGCGTTTAATGTAAAAACGTCGTCAATTAGAGAGACTCGAGCTCATTGGTGTAATCATACGCACAGATGCACGTGGATAATACGTTTGCATCCCCCTCGCATGGAAAAAAAATGAAAATTCCATAATAGTACAAAGATATCATTTTTCAACCGTGCAACCTATTGAGTCATAATAATATATTATATTTTATAGGTGAATGCATTTAATGTTAAGATATTATTTAATGAACTAAAATACCTATGGGTGGACGGCGAGAAAACGTATTTACGAGTACAACAGAAAAAATTTGGGTATATTATGCCGTCACTTATTGGCTATAATAGTTAATAGCATCTGTTTTATAAAAATAATCTGTTTTAGTCGTATTCAATATTTTACTCGTTAAGTATTGATCCAATAATTATTATTTTGTATTCAGTCAAAACCCTTTTTGTTTAATTTTTTTTACTACAGATTAGTGAATTATTTTATAATAATATGTGCACGGTCATTATTATGTCCCCAAATCCATAATATTAAATTTATATAGTTTTTGTTTTATACTTATAACATAATATTATCATTGTTAAGATTATGAAACCAAATAGACTACCACTATTAGTTTTAATATTGAAAACCGAACTATTCTGATAATATTAAAGAAAAAATAATGTTTTTTTAAACCTTTAAGTGATGCAACGTAAATATTTGAACTATTATCGATTATAATAACATGATTTTATATAAGTTTTAAGAACTTTCACTATATAAACCCTTTATTTTGCTTCTGTAAAAAATGTGTGGATAAGTGATTAGAAAGATACTACCTACCTTTGTATATAATAACAATATAATGTTTATGGTCGTATCAACATAAATCAAATCTATCTATTTACAGTTTTATTTGTCTTAGGAGAAGAACGAAATCGAGTTGTCGAAATTTATAACTCTTCCATCAACAATTATAATCCATTATCCATTATAATGGCCAATGGGCGAATCACGGACTCGTAACTTGGATTTTTCAAAGGAATCGTTTTGTATACTCACGCTTAGAGATGTGAGTTTGTATTATACGGTGGTATAAAACTGTATTATACGAGGTATTATACATATGGTATAAAATTATTTTATACAGACGGTATAAAAAAAAAAAAAAAAAAGCGTTATTTTTAGTTATTACCACGATTTAATACGAATAATGATTTAATAAGCACACTGCAATCAAATCATTAGCTTATTGGCTGTTGCCATTTAATATTTATACAATTTTAGTAACTTATTATTTTACCTTTGATACCTACTCAAATCCTAATTTATTATGAAGTTCATTTGATATATTAAAAATATAATTTATTATGAAATGTCAAATGTGAATTGTAATTAAAATATATTAAATTTAAGTTATTTCTAGTCACTATGTATATGGACATATGGTACCTACATCGTGGTAACATGACTAAATATTAATTTGGTGAATAAGGTCTTAAATAATTCTTGTGTTATGTGTTTTTTGGAATGTTTTCTGACCTTCTAGCCATTTTTTCAATTTATCCATTTTAAAATAATTCAAATTTCATACTTAAGAATGGAGTTAAAACCTTTGTTAAATTACCTATAATTTAAGGTACTGCAAGGTTTAATACGGTATAATACTGGTATAATACCGGTATAATACGGTATAATACAAAACAAAAATAAAATACCGTATTTTAACATCTCTACTCACGCTCAACGGCCGTGGGTAAACATAATAATGTCGTGGACATTGTCGTCTTTTTTTTAGCCTCTTGCGATAATCGTTCCGATGCGATGGACGTCATACCAGAAATTTTTTTCAGAGTTTAATACTCTTCGTCGACTTCAGCAGTGGTGAGAGGCGTCCCGAAATAGAATGGGTGGCAATTAATATTCTGGTCACGCGTCGGCGAAAAAAAATCACTGATCGCTCGCGCACGTGATGATTTACTTGCCCGAGGTGGCAGCTACAAGCGGACACGTCGAACGTCAAGTGCCACAACGAAAAACTTTTCATTTTGTTTCCAAAGGTAGTACAAATTTCACGAAATCTCAATTTTGGGAGATGTTTCCGTCGTCAGTAGGCCACGAAAGCAATATCATCGTTGTCGACGACCGATCGTCACTTGACCGGGAGCATAAAAATACACGTCAGATTTTTATTCGTTATCCATTGGATTGATGAGAAGAACACCTGTTCATTATATAGTTTTGTCCGAAAAAATATGCTGTGCACTTGAAAAACAAGAATTTTCAGTATTTAGTCCCTATATAGCACATAGTGAGTACCTAATTCATTATTCGATAGCACGCGTTTCCAAAACGCAATAATACTATACAAGACGATTTTGTGTAAAAATATAATAATAATAATATAATAATGTCAACGAACTCGTAGTAAGGACCATTGGTGCGATTGTATTAGGTTTGGAAATGATACTAATATTTCACGAATAGCTTACAATCAACTCAATACATTGCTCGAAAAGGGTTTTCACTGAAAACAATGATCTCGGTGTCAGTTATCAGTATATAAATAATAAGGTAATCGTGTACCTAATCCACATACATATTATATAATATTATAATGTAACGATGTTCTAATACTTGTATCGTACTAGCGAAATACATTTTATGAAAGCAGTTCAAAGATTGTTTATACAATTTTAGTATACCCAATATTTTGTAAGTGATGAGTCCGACAGCAAAATTATGATTTTCTCACATCCTTTTTTAGTCATACCATCATCATTAAGGTACCAGGTAACTACTGTTAAAATATTTTACTGTTACTCAATACTATCTATCGATATTCAGTATAAAACTTTAGTTAATAGTTATTATATTGATTTGATATTAAACACCTTAAGATATTTAAGCACATTAAAATGTATTTTTTTTTTTATTAATTTTAACATTAACAAAAACTATGGTACGCTACTCGATATTTGTCTTGAGTGAGGAAAATCTATGAATCACAAATATGTTTTTGTTAATAAGTAACCACAACAACGAAATATTTACGAAAAATCGGTCAGAAACATTAATATATCACGTATCCGGCCCAAAAACATATTTATGTTAAAAAGGAATCTCTAATCTCTAAAAACATATTGACTATTATTTACAAAATAAGTGTTTAATATAATATAATATGCCACAGTTAAAGAGTTGATTAGTGTTATTTTATGAAATAAAAAGTTAATTTAAAAATGAATGAAACAGTAGCTGGTATTGGCCAGATAAAGTATAATTAAATACTTCAACTAGGTAGTTACATATAGTTGTTTTATATATTAACATAGTTCACTATGTCAGAATGTTAAATCAATACTGTACAAATGGTTTTCTGTTAATTTTTTGTACCTAGAACATAAATATTTCAGTGCGTCGTTCAAAACCGCACACTTACCGTTCATAACCGCATATTTTACAACGTTCAATATCGCACACATTTTGTCTGTTGTTAGAAAGGGAAATTTTGAATTTCAAAACCGCAAACATTTGTTTGACAATTAAAAATGAAACATTTCCTCGTATTAAATAAATCGTCCTAATTAATAATATTGTACAAAGTTGACAATACGTTTGGATAATAAACACAATACATTTTTGTACGTTGACATTAAACTTTGTCAAAAACAAAGTACTCCATAATAATATGCATTTTTTCGGTAAATTATTGATTACTTACCTTTATTATATTTTGTGAAAATTTTGATCACGACATCCATTATGCCAAGTCAAGATACGTGAGTACACAATATGGACGTTGTTGCGAATATTTATCGTTGATAATATTGATAGGAGACATTTAATTTCTTAAAATAAAATCTATCCGTACTAATAGTGATAATGTGATTTTAGAGAACTGCATGCGTAACTTATACTTAAAAGTTCAGATGCAGTATTTAACAGTATGATAAACTGTGGAATATTTATAATAGAAATAATGTGTGTTATTGAACGACGACTTCCGATAATGTCAGTCTTACACCGTGTCCAACGTGAATCTGACAAAGGCGATGAAAAACAAAACAGTTTGTATCGGATGCATAATATCGTATTGCGACGGGACAGCATGATCAGAATGGAAATCGTCGGACTCGCTGATGGATTTACGTAGGACACGATGTTAAGATTATAAGATTCACATCGTAGTCGTCAGTCGTCATACTCACTTAGTCATAATACGTTGATGTATTTACCTATACCTACATAAGTATAAACTATTATTTCTAGAACGTGTTAATTCCCTACGAAAACGTTTTTTTAAATACTTACCGTTTTTTTTTTTACACGGAGTTCGGGGGAGTGTTTTGTTTGGATATCACTCATTTTTTGTTGGTATTTTATTATTCGTAATACATTGTTACGTGACTAGAAATAAGTAATAACGTGCTTTAAGATATTTTTAAAACACTTACGTAAATTTATTATGGTAGTTACAGAAAATGAATTTTGAATTCGAAACCAGTCGTTAAATATAAACCTAATCATGCTCAAGGCTACGCTTTTTATGCCTATTTATATATTAAACACGTTTTTATAAATAAAATATATCATTATATATTATTATTCTTTTTAATATTCATATCGTTTATATTGTATTAATAATTGCCGCAGCAATCAGAGTAGTGGGCAAGTGGGCTGGATATTATACTTTACGATATTTTCAGCGCACAGGTACGAAAAATCGGACTTAAAAGTACTTGAACATTTTTGGTTGTAACTTTTGAGCCGTCCAACTAATCTGCTTGCGAGTTTCCTCGTTCCCATCCGCACAACATCGCTGATCGATCGATACTTTATATGAACTTATATGTTCAGCCGCGCGCGTATGTCCTGCAGAGCGGGCCGATGGATTAGCACAATTAATTAGCACGGGTACTTTCAATGATTCAACTTCAACTCTTGTTAATATAAATTATACGTTAGTGATTGCTCGCTTTTTTTTTTTTTACTTAGCTTCGCGCCACTCCCATCGCGCTGGACACGTAATATAAATATATGACACAATAAAATATATATTACACCCGCTTTAATGGGAATCAAAATTAAATCGTATGTGATTTCTAGATAGATTGAAATATAATATAGTCAATATTATATTATAATCGCCATTTTTCGATATTTCTTTATAATATAAAATAACACGTACGACATACGGTTATAGTACTACACAAGAAAACGGATATACTGTATATTCGTGAGTATATTAACGAAGTGCATTCAAATAATCGATTTTTTTTGTCTAAATTTTCGAGACGCAATTAGGTTATAAAAAAGGTATACAGCTGGGACGCATATACTATCTCCTGTTTTTGACCTTTTTGATCCGGACTCAACTTTGAACTTACCCATTGAATAAAATCCTGGACGTAAGTAGTATGCACTGGAAATACTATGCAAAATAGATTTTCTACGAAAAAAAAAATTGTCCTTTAACATCTTGAATCTCATCGTTATCACGGTATTACGTCAATGCATTACAGACTTGCGTCACAATTTGTATGAAAATGTGTACATAAATTATAAATATAAAAAACGCTAGACCTGTTCACTACCTACACGTTAATACGTCGTAAGGTAATGGTCACGGTGGCACAGTAAAAATAGGTATTCGGTGGTACCCAATAAATAAAAGGGGTTCGTCGAGTTATAACAATAATAATAATTATCGAAGGGCTTCAGCAGTTCACGCGCGTAACCATGCGGCTATAAACACTATAACACACTAATCGATTCACTAACAACAACAATAATTATAATAATCATAATCGGATACTGTTCAATTTGATCCGATGATACCGTGGTAGTTGTTGTATTATAATTATAATATATAGTACGCGCGATGGATAAACGTAGACAGTGGCGTTCAATTTATAATCACGTAACTATGATGGCTGCATCACATTCACTGCAGCAGCTAAATTATTATATTAGAAACACCACACGGTGTAAGTTTCACGTACGTTTTGAAACGTTTCGTTTTCCCCTACATAATATTATATCACCGGACGGTCTATCGTGTTAAATCGTTCTGAACTTACGGAATGCGAACAAAAAACACCGTCCGTCGTGTAAAGCTGAAGAAAATAAAAAACCGATAAACGGAAATTCAAACGCGATAAAAAATGTTCTGTTTCAGTACTATACTCGTGGAATATTCATGGATAGTGATAAAATTATTTAAAACATAGTTATTATATCTGAGGATAGTACGAAAAACAAAACAATAGGAGACTTCCGCCGAAACGTCCTGCTGTTATCATGATAAACGTTTATTATTATATGAACTCCGTTGCAAGCTATTGTCCATAGGTATAGGTACTTCATAATTATGTCTACCTATCGATTCCGCCAAGTCGTACATTTTTAAAAATCGAAGAAACCAGCCGCATATTATTTTAGACTACATTCATATTATATTTGATTTTTGTATCAAAAAAAATGTATTTATAACACAAGTAGTTCCTAATGTTAAATTAATTAACGTATAATAGTATTATGTAATAATTAAATATAGATCAATACAACAAGTACAAAACATATTATTAGTAGGTATGATTTATTAAAAAAAATATATAATTCAAAATAATAATTTACATATATTATGGGCTACACAGTGGATCAAGTACCAACACTTGTGTTTAGCTTATAATTTTAATCATAAATTATATTAAATTGTTAATGCGCGGCGGAATCAATATACACCCAAACAATATATTTATTTCTCTCATAAATGTAGGTATAGTAAGCGTTGCTGAAAAATTTACTGATAAAATATTAATTTCATTAATTAAAAACCGTAGTGTAAATAATAGATTTTGATACGTCGAGTCAACATTAGTAATTTTTCCAAGAGATAGCTCAAGAGACCGATGAATTGTGTCTGGAAAACAATTATAATGGTTGGAAAACTAAAACAAATTTAAAAAAAAAAAAAAACGACGTTGCGCGATATAATAATAATATACGGCATGGAGGCGTATTTATTTATTTTTTTAAAATTATATTATAAGCTAACTGATAGGAAATAAAATGTTTACGAGACGGTAATTTTAAAATGTAATCCGTCGGAGAGACGATAAAACGATTTTCGTTTTCCCGTTTTACGCGCGCCATGCCAAACCGTCGAATATCATAATATAGCCACATATATAAATATATATATAGAAGTGGAGAAAGAGAAAGGAGAAAAATGATTCCGTCGTGTCATCTTCGCCGGAGAGAGGATATACCACTGTTTCCCCTGCCACAAGACGCTATAATATAATACGCTTTGTATAATATCAGAACTACAACACATGCGCGTGCGTCAGACTTAAGTAAACACGTTTATTGTTTAGATTGAGTTACATTTCCATTATCAGCGGATCTCCCTGCCCCGGCCATATTTGTTTTTAACTTCTCGTGCTCAGCGACTGGTGTCGGCGGCGGTAGAGGTATCGTTCGAGGAGGGTGGTGGTGGTGGTGGTGGTGGCAGAGTACGAGGGCTGTTGCGAACTTTGAGTCATAATGCAATTTATTCGGTAGCAAATTTCAATTTTATACAAATAAAATCACTATATTATTATACAAGTCCATAATAAATATTATTTCAGTAAACAATGATTATTATTTTTTTCTTATAACATAAATTATTATTATTATTATTAATATTATATATTTTTTTTTTACGTCGGCTACAGTTGTTTTATTTATATAATAATATCATAGCAAATAAGTATAGGTATATATTATATATAGTATATAATGATCGTTTATTTTGTTTCGTATGCCATTCCCTCGTCTACAGTCCTGGTCGTCTGCATTTATCCACCGTCAACCGATCGAAGATAATATTTTCTTTACGTGTTTTTCATTAATCCACTGTCACTTTCCAGGGATCATCACGTGGGATAGTTGTACACCCTGCAACAGTGATAAAAATTATATAAATAAAAATCATTAACGCTGAAAAATTCGTTCGTGCATCGTTTAGATTTCAACAAACTTGCACTTGTGCAATAATACTAGCCAAAATTCATGCAAGGACACAGTGCAAGTTTTGTGTCCAATACCACATCAATGGAAATAATATTAGATCCATACGGGCTTCATTATAATAAAGTGTTTTTTTTTAGGGGGGATTGCTCTAATCTTAACGACTTGGCTGAGTAAACGTTTTCATGTTTTGTTAACTGAACATTAATAATAATGTCTGCGAAAAAACTTCTTCAGTGTTGTATGACAATAAGAGGACTATATAGTTTTACAGAACCAAAAAAAGGAAACTGACCTAATATTATTAAAATATTTTATGAACAAAGAAGTATAAAATTAAAAAAAAAAACAAAAAATAAAAATCATTTAACTGACAAATAAAGTGTTTGTATCGATGTAGACGATAATACAACACTTTACGTGTTATAATATACGATATCGTTTACACGTTAATAATATCAAATGGCATAGGTATAGACAGGATAACTGTCAAATTCCGAACGATTCTATCTTCGGTACGAATATTATATTATTATTAGGCACTCACGTTATCATATACCAATATAATATAATAATGATAATAATAGTAGTAATAATGATAACAATACAAGCTGTCACTGTAGATGTCTGATACGCTGTTCATGAATTGAGTGTTATATACGCGTATATACCTACATATTGTATAATATATTGTAATAGTAATCACTCATATTGTTTAATAAAATCGATACCTTTCAATCAAAACAGGAATTATACACAAATATGACGCGAGTGAGGAGTTCGTATTACATAATACATATTTTGTATTATAATATATTATAATATACCATTTTAACATGTAAATTACATTCCAACACGATTTTGTATATTATGAGACGGGAACAAAATAACTGGATTTGTGGAATTATTAAAAAACCTAAATTAAAATCAAAAGTTTATCCTTACGCTAAATTAATTACGGAGTAAATAAAAAAACTGCAGATTGCCAATCTTAGTTCATAATTTATAAAGTCTAGATTTAAAAAATCTTAAAAATAATGTGTTGTGGCTTCTTTTAATTTTTTTTTTTTTTTTTGTGAAGGACAGTATTTCTTATTACTCGACTGTTGCAAATTATAGTTTATCCACATCCAACCCAGTTGTATCGACTACTTTAACTTGGTTGACTGTCTAAAAACGTGCCGTAAACACTCGATGTATTTTTCGAATAATATTATATTATATTATTATTATTCATATCCATTGGCCGGCGCATTGCATAGGCAATTTCGGTACATTAATTTGTAGGAAAACAAATTTAGGTATTTTTTTTTTTTTTTTTATTTATTTGAAGTAATCTACAGTCTATACATTTCTTAGTATAATAAGTAGGTTTGATAGCCGATAGGTGACAAGTAAGAGTGATGTGAATAATAAGATTAGGGAAGATACCCAGTGGTAACACCCTGTGAATTTAGGTATTAATGTGGGAACAATAAAACATATTATTCGTCACGGCGGCAGCTACCGTGCACTATGTACTATTGTTTATTAGTAAACAACGGTCAATCTATCGTAAAAAAATATTCAACGCCAGAGAGCCTATAATTTATTTTAGTATACAGTAACAATTCATCTAAGTTTTCACAACAAATCCATCATAATCTAGTTAATACAGCTTATTTATTTTCTAATAATAATTACTAATTACTATTAAAAATGTAATTTTTAAATTTCACTGAAAATTATTTTCGCCTGATGTGGGTCACTAGTCGAAAATAGAGTCCTAACTTGGGTCAGTCGAGTGGAGTGGTATGAATATTACTTCACTAAAAAAATACTACTAGAACTAGCATTGGGTATATAATTACATATCATTTTGTATGAACATTTTTTTTTCAGGTGGGTAATAAATAATAATGCAGTATCGTGAATAACTATAACTATTATTCCGTTCTGCGTAGTTTTATAAAGAACTAATTGTTCGTTGGTTTCCGAAATAAATTGTGTCAACGAGTAGGTTTCAATTCACAGTCAAAACTATTTAGCACTATTATAAATATTATAGCTGTAGACCACGCAGAAAGTAAATAGGTACAACAATATACCGATTGACACGAATTGAAAAATTGCACGGTAGCGATATTATAATAACTATTTTTTCAGATAATAATTTTGAAATATTATATATATTATATATAAATGTTATGCGTATACATATTATTTTATATTAAGTATGGTATTGTGTTCACGAGTGGTTCTATAGTACATATTTTAGTGTAGGCTGTGCTCGAGGATTTACTACTGGAATCGAGTTCAATTAAGCATTCACAGTTGTATTATGTTTTGTAAACCAAATATAATGTAATTTATTAAACAGTTGCTGCGATGAAAACTTAACGCACAGAAAATAGTTGCAAGTGTCGGAGGGGTGTGGGCGGCTTGCATTGTCATTGATTAATTAAAAACCGTCGGCTTGCCTGATGGGGTGGTCTAGACGAAATAAAGACGCAAACGACCGAGTACTTTTCAATATTTTATCGTGACGGGCTTTTAACGTGTTTTTATATACGTCCGGGAATCTTCCGAGTGGATTCTAAGAAGCACCTTTATTGACCCTAGGCGCGTTAAAAATTTGAAACGATTTTTTTTCTTATATTTTATCGTGCCACGGGGGCTTATTTGTATTGTTTATCGTTACACACATGCGCAAACCTTGTTCAGTACACAATATTACTGAAACATGTTTCTCGTCGATTAAAATAAATATAAATAATTGAGATTATAAATCTACTTTATTTTTCTCTACATTTCGAACGTATTAGAACAATGAACAGCGTTTTTAATCATGCTTTTGCTGTCAAAGAAAATAATCGTTAATAATAAATTACCAAACAGCCCGTAGTTAATTAAATGTTAAATAACTTATGAAACTGTCGATTTTAAAATATTATATACTTTAGCAGTTTGAATTTTCAGTAATATACAATAAGCACCGGTTTGGTTCTGTTGAACAAAATATAATGATAATAAATCGATTAAATAAAGGACGGGGGGGCGGGGGGATTCGGAACATCTTCTCATGCTTCTAAGCCTTTCTTTGTACATCATAATATCGATATAATTCTCCTCTCTCCCTAAAAAAAAACTACGAAGACGATGAAATCATGACCTCGCGGTCGACCAACCTTTCGTCTTCAGATTTATTTCGTCTTTCTGCAGCAGAGGGTACGCATTGCGACGGAATTTCAACGTCGCAATAATAGGCCACCGCATCGTCTCGATCTATATAATACGCGCGCGCACAGGAATATCGATTCGGTAATAATTTTATTAGGTACGCGGTATCAAGAAATTTTACGGCAGAAAAACAAAATTATATCAACGGAAAATCTCAAAATTTCGGTTGTAACACAAAAAGGGAAAAATATTTTGTCATTATTCAATATCAGCTATTTTTATGAACCTCGTAGGATTTTACACCACTCGAAACTATATCCATTCTCCGCGGTAAAATATGCACTCTGGGTATATACCATAAAGCTTAATGTACTCTGTAAAAATGCGGACACTTTAATGCAAACAAAAATCCCCCCGAGAAAGTATAATATATAGTACGTTTTGAATTTATCTCTTCATTGAGTGAGTCGCACTGTATCGGATATATTGTGTTAAATTTGAATGCTTTTGCACGAGAAAAACGATTCTGATTGGAGACGGCGTGTCAACCTCTATTTCTAAGGATATTCATTTATAATTTATTTATGTGTCTATTATGATAATTTATTTCTCTTTTATATTACTATATTAGTACAACTATTAGAGTACTAGTATTTTGAAATAGTTTTACAAACATACCAACCATATTGAAAATCAGTGTTATTATAACGTATAGATCAATGTAACAGCAGTATAAAATGTAATTAGGTACGTGGTATACTAGATTTAAAATTAGACTAAATATTTTTTAAATATCATTGTATTAAAAAAAATAATAGTGAATAGTTTTAATTTATTACGATTCATATTTTTTTGAATTATAATAAAATAGCTAGTACGTTATATTTTATAAAATATGAAATACGTAGCAATACATTTTAAATTGAACAATTTTTTTTTTATTGAAATCCTTCAAACATTCGAAGAACTCTAAATATTATTAAAAAAATATACGAGATAAAATTTCATATTAGGTATTCAAATGATTTTACGCATTTCATTGAATAGTTTCTGCTTTGAAGACATCATCCAATACAAATATGACACAATTGCTACAGGCCCCGAACAACTCCAAGCCGGCTTATATAGTATGACGTACCGTACGTTCTATCTATTATCTAATATTAATATTATGTATTATACTTCACTATTACTTTTATATCATAATATAAAACCACCAATGATTACAGGCGGCTTTACGGTGCACATATAGATTCGATAACGTTCCAGTACGTCTTCATATTTTATTATTCCGTGCGATTATTTAGAGCGAAATTGCGTAACCAGATGGATTTTGTGATTTTTCACTGTCGTTGATCCAAGATCACTGCTGTTACTATTCAAAAGTTCACATACGTATACACTATATACACATTATATATATTATATACATGTTAGTTATTGAAGTGATCCAAACGATATTATCTCGAGGAATTTGAGTTATTTCTAAACGTTTGATCACAATATTTTACATTTTTTTATGATGATTTTCTGTGGTATTTACCCTTATAATCAAAACCATTTAGATACATATCATACGCATATCCATATACCCATATTTTCTGATAGTATTGCCAGGCTTAGGATAAAAGAATCACTCTATATACATATAGTATATTTTGTGGAAAAAAAAAGGTGTACAAAAAGAGCTTGACGTGGGTGGTTTATAACGATATAGCTCACAGGGCGTCGTTGGTGGTGTTGGCGCGGTGGGAGGAGGTACGGGGTTTCCGTATGTATGATATAATATATACTTCGACCACTTACAAGACTTTTCACTTAGCCCGTTTTTGGCGTGGTCTATACATACACATATTACAGCGCCGGTCGCCGCGTATTATATATACTGCCGCTGCGGTGCATATAGAACTTTTCGCGCGAATCGCAGACCGGATGTAGTATATTAGGGCCGTATACGCGTCACTACTTCCGGGTGCAACGAATACACCGTTTTCGTGTAGATTCATATATGCGTATGTTGAGAGCCACCCCTAAAACGTGTTTTGATACGAATAATAGGATAAATAGCGACTGACGAACTCAAATCCATGCCCGCAGAAGACCACGCCCCCCCTCCCCCGGACATTCTTTGGACGTGTAATGGTCGCTGGTTGAAAAAAATACAGAGAGACGATACCCAAAACAGTAAGTTGTGTAGGGTAGCTGTATCATGGTTGTGTTAGGATTAAAAACAAATTAATTAACGAAAACAATTCAGATGAGCCGCTCTCGAGTATGATATTATATACGCAAGAAGATGTTATCGTCTGAGTACCTAAAAATTATAATATACATAATATGCGTACCTATATGCGTGTTGTATAGGTTCCATAATGTTTCGGGTGTTGCCTGCTCTCTTTGAATCCGATTTCCGTCGATTGTGTGTATTTCAGATTTATCGGCGACGTTAGACATCTGAGTGGAAACCGTTGTACTCATATACATGTATACCTATCACACACACACACACACACACACACACACACACACACACTCACACTAGAACCGGCTAAGTAAGTCTCTGCAGACGGAGTTTTCATCACACGAATCTATATTATACGCATTGAGAGCTATTCAAGGTCGTCTCGACTGCGACGTGGAACCGACACAGTATACAAGATGCTGGAGCTGCCGGTCCGACCGAAGCAGATTTATCCGCGAGAGTTTTTGCGAAAAGCGTGAAAAAAAATACCAACGAAAAACGCGTAAAACAATGAACGCGAATGATTCGCCCGATGTGTGTGTTATAGAATATAATAATATACGCTTCTGACGGGACCGTATACGTGCTGCAGTGTGCGAGTAGGATATTATTATATAGGGCAGCTTCAGGTAGTATACAAACTGTATATATAAAAACATTTTTTTTCCTCTCTTCTTTCATATATTCATTACGAACCTTATTCCCATAATTCATTTTTAACAACGCAGGCGGCTGCTCCGCGTAGCCCCTATAAATCGTGTCCTTTAATCCTTTTACGGCCATATTTCTCGTTGTTAATAGTGAAAAGGGTCGGAAGGAAGAGACCTGAGCTAAAGTCGTGGCAAAAAATTGTGTAGTAGTAGTAATAATAATAATAATAATAATAATAACAACAACAATGACACGGAAATAACACTTGTTTGGTTATCTTCTGAGAAATTGTTTTTACATTAAATACGTTTTCAATTACTATTTCTTGCTACGAAACCCATCTGACGTTAATGTAAAAATAAAGTACTTGGAATCTTATACTTGTAATGGCTTTGCACTATACTAGTTTCATTACATAATATAATATGTATACGCTTATTTGAGTGTATAGATATAATAATATATTTATGCTGCATACAGACGTAATTCATCAAAAAATAATAATTGGTTTCCTGAATAACAAAGATTACCAAATTCGTTTGATACTATTGAGTTCGTATCACGGAGCTTTAATTTTTTGTAAAAGTAGATAACTATTTATGTATGTTTCAAGTGATCGTATCTGAATATAATTAACGATTTGTCCATTAAAACGTCAAAGTATCCATTACCATTAATGCTTTAAAGTAGTTTTTTTTCTTCTAAAACAATATTTTGAAGTAATTTATTACGATACACTCTAAGCCATGAACATAAATTTAGTAAAACTGGGTCGAGATAGTTTTGAGTCCATAAATAGACACACACGCACACACACACACACACACACACACACACTTATTTTACATTATTATGTATCAAAATTACTTTAAGTAAAATGCATGACAAATGTTTACTCAATTAATTTTTAAGACCTCCACAGTTTTGCTTAATCTCAACCAATACATACCTATCAACTCTATCCCGAAACAATGTATTATATAATACATTATATAATGCATCTTATTGAGATAATCGCAATCCCAAATTGGACGCCTGATTGATGGCAAGTAAATTCAAATAATATTAAGATTATATTTTCAATGCTGAAACTATGATGACATGCGTGTCTGATGAGAATACAGACAAAACCCCATTGGTACGATAAATACAGCTAGCATACCGTAATAAATATACCCTAATATCAAAAAATGCACGATACCTATTAAGTATAAACAAATTAACTACGTTTAAACGAAACCATAAATACGATCCACAGATGGTCGAATTTTTATTTCTATAATCCATTTTTATAATATGCGTATAATATGAATTTGTTTTCGATAGACTCTATCTACGGTGCTATTACGTCAGTGTTTTTAATCTAACTTCCGCGTTAATATGTCAAGAAAGTACTGTTAGACGGCACCGCATAATGTATTATAATACCAGCTACCTAATAGGTGCTATGTACACATAAGACGACTATCGGAAATAACAGGTGTGGTAGGGTCGGTGCAAGCGGAATCGTTCGCGGTATATAGAGGGTAGTCGTGGACAAGAATAATATTATTATACATAAGGGTATGTGCGTGTGGGGGGAGGTGAGGTAAAAATCTCAGTAGTTACATTAGCGTTTGACCGTAAAATTCACGTCACGCGCACAGGTATTATAGTAGGTACTTGTGTCAATATTCAAAGCTCGGCCGTGTCACCCCTTGCACCCGTCAACACTGATGCGCCTTAAAAACGCCATCAGTATTCAACAACTGAGGCAGACTTACCCTCGTAAAAAAAAAATAAATATATAAATCCCCACGCGCGGAGGGGAGATATTATTACCGCGCGAGGAAGTGCGGGGCTCGAGAACGAGTGGGTTGGGGGGGGGGGAGCGAGATAGGGAGAGCGGAATGTGTATTTTGTCGTGCATACAATTTTTGATGTTATACGAGACACGTCGCGCTGCGGCGCGGGAACGGGCGTGACGGCGAAGGAAACCGCAATGTCCGAAGATTTTTTTCCACGAGATAATAAAAATTCCGTTTGCATAGTATCGCGTCACGAGACTCGGCGGCGGTGGCCGTGTCGGTTAATGGGGGTGTGTGGGTAGTTGTGTGTGGGTGCGGGTGGGTGTTTGCGTGTATAAGCTCGCACGGTGTAGGCCGTGTACGTAATTTTGATTTATACGGGTGACGCAGCGGCGGGGGAGCAAGAGAATTTCCGAAAAGGGAAAACTCGTTCGGTTCGAAGGTTATTGTTTGACATTTTACGCCTTTCTTTTCTTTCTTTCTTTTTTTTTTTTGCTCGCTGCCGCCGTAGCGCGGCAAACCTGATTACGTGTGGAATACGTGCGAAGACATAAATAACTGAAGCGCCGCCGGCCAAGGACTCTCGGAGCCGCGCCAGTGATAAAATTAATGACACTAAAACGGTGCACGAAGCGCGTACGATCGGATCGAACGGGTTTTCCGTGGAAATGAAAAAATATATTATATTTTAGTCACCGCAGTCTGAGCGTTTCACGCATATAGCAAGCGAATACTATACGCAGTTTTCTGTCGATTTTCATCCTCGTGCGACCAACGTCATCGCGCAAAGAAGGCTATTCGCCTGCAGAAATCGGTCAGAGAGAAAAATGAAGGAAAATAATTACTATAACTTTTTTTTAGACATAAAAAATTAACTCACGTTGATTACCCTGCGCGTATAATAATATACTAGGTACTTGCAATATGCGTTTTTTTTTTTTAGTAAACCCCAATTATTGACTTGGAAATAAAAACAAATAATCAGAATCGCTTATTTTGAAGTACCTCGTAAAATATGCAACCGGAAAATTCTGGTTATTTTGTATTTATAGTGCGACTCTAACTGTGCAGGCGGTGGCGGCGGGTGGGCTGTAATTACAAGAGGATATCGGAATGGGAAAAAGAAACGAGGGCGTATCGGTAATAACGAACCGATAATCATTATCGGGGCATTTTATTACCTAGATAGTAGATATAATAATAATATACTAACTGTCCAATCCCAATAATGATAATAACAATGAAAACGATCACAGAATAATGACATTATTGGAGGTTAATTTTGCAAAACCACGAGCACTCTGAATAATTAACGAATATTTGTTATGCAAACGTGTAATTTTTTTTTTTATTACATAATAATAATACTATTAATGGACAGAGTTGTAGTTTTAAATTCATAAAATACAAACAGAATTGGTACATTATTTATATCTATTTAATTATTTATATAATTTATATTATTGTATGAATTATATTTTAAAATGATTAGGAAATTAATTTGTTATAAAAACTAGGGAACACATGCTGCATAGTAGGTATCGAGAGTAGGTCATTGTAATCGATCTATTAAATTTGAATATTCCATGATAAATAATTGCATATTTACGGAAAACGATTCTGAGTTGAGACTGTCTGTCAGTCTATATAATATCTAAGGATAATTTATTGCATATTATTTTAATTTTTCATAATACGTGTATGGTGTGTACATACTTATGTTGATACTAACAGTTATTATTTTTTAATTTAATGGTTTTTGTTTTAGTAGTACCCACAGCGAGTTGAATTCGAAATATAATTTATGTACATCGTGCAAATTGTGCATTTTTTAAATAAATTATTTAAATGTGATGAAAAATATGTAATATATTATAATGATTTATATTCAATAAGCATTGAATAGGTGTATCTACTATATTATTCTTTTCATATTTACAATGATTAAGTCAGCGATAAAACGAAAGTTGTTAATTACTTTTAGTGGATCTAAATGAATTATGAATATAGTTTTTTGTAGATTACCGTCGTTTTCTTTAATATTTTAAATAACTTTTATCCAGATTCTGGTTTTTTTTGTTATTCCATTCTTGCGTCTTTCGGGTAACATATTTTTTCCTCGCGTTATTTGAACATTATATTCTGAAGATCGCTTTTTTAGTTCTATCGAATTATAAAAATGTTTACTCACGAAATTTTACTACAATCCGTATAACAGTAGAATACACGGACCCTTTCCTTTTTAACCACATTTTTCAGAGCTCTCATGGGGAAATGTTTGAGCAGACCACTGAGGAAGTTTATGGCTTTTGATTTGTAACATAATCTCAGGTCTTTTTATAATATTACTTATATTCATATTATATTATATAAAACATTTTTATTTTTTTTCATTTCATTATTTCGGCCAACTTTGAACGGTCAAAATTCGGTGGACTACAGAAGATATTTTAGGTTATATAATACATCAAAGAACAATGTATAATATTATTACAATGAAAATAATAATTGGAAAATGGAAAAATGGAAAATGGTATGAAAAAGTTCCAGTCGAGTTTTTTTTAGAATTGAGATTGGAAATAACACAGTTACAGTAACTAGTAGGTACGTTTAAAAATTATTTTCAGAGTTAAACTTTCATACTATTTATCAATTTGTATATCATGATATTTTACGTTTTTTTTTTTTCAATAGTGATGTTTTCGTAGTATTATGATTGTGTTGAGCTCAATATAAAAACAATATAAAAAAGTTAAAAAAAAATAAGTTTATAATATGATCTTAAAAATAAATAAATTTGCTTGAAAGAATCACAATTTTAAGTGCTATAATTTATTAAAACTCTCAAGCACATCAGTTATTAATATTTCCCATAGTACTCAATGAACAATTATACATTTAATAAATTGTTAACTATCATAAGTCTTATTTTAAGTAAATATATTATAGAAAGGAATTATAAGTAGTCTAATTAAAAACATAAAATTGATTTGATATTACGTTTCAATTATTGAAAGAAAACAATGTTGAACATTATAAATGAATTGAATATGAATTTGTCAAGAAAAAGAATAATATGACTCAATATACTATTACTACTCAATTAAATGGATAATATTTGACTTAATCATTGAATGAACATCAATATCATTTATTTTTAGTCCAGTTAAACAATTTGTATCTTTAAATAAATTGCGAGTGTCGTTATAAATTAACTTTTAACTATATGTTAGTAGAATTGATATATGTACTGCACACTACTGCACCATATTGTATAAAAATGTATATGGTAAAAAAAAATAAAAACAAAAAGTACATAAAAGCTTATAGCAGTATTTAGATTCGCGTTTATATTCATTTTACGGTCTAAATTCGATATATTATACATTATACACACCCATATATAATATATTATATATATATATATACATATAGTAATAAAACGGTAGTTCCGGTTACGTTCGACTCTGTTCCGACAAGCCGTATAGTACTATAACAGAAATTGCTTTGTAGGCGAATAACACGCATTTTGTGTGTCCCTCCCATTCGATGTCAATTTCTGCTCTGGGCTTTGGGGCGGCAGTGGCAGTGGTCGTAAATTTTAATTTCAAATGGTTTTTGGACGCGCCCGGCTATTCCAACACCCCGATGTAAATAGCATCTTGATGCGACATTTTGTCTAGGTCACGTATTTTACCCACTGAAGTTTGGAAACATAATAATAATAACAATAATAATAGCATACAGTGCATGCACTGTATATCGTTTGTTCGATACAATATCGGTAAAAATGTTTGTTTTCAGACGACCCCGACATAGAAATCTCTCTGAAATAGACATTACCAAAGAACCCGGCAGCAGAAGAGTACTCTTTACGTTTCCACTCTCCCACCCAACAGCGAGATGTCCTCTCCGTAATCGTACATTTTCTCGAGGCGAGCCTCGTACACACATTTAGACGCAGTACCGGAGAATAACATAATAATATATCCTGCACACATTGAAGTGAATCCATTCAATTTTTGCTTTTTGCTAGGATAAACGATTTTATGAATTATTGCGGTGTCATCCTTTGGATTTCCCATGGATTATTATATGATTCAATCGTACTGAGATTGTAAAATATAATGTGACGATCGTGAAAGCGATGAAAAAACACGTTGGAAAAATGCCCGAGTGACGTAAATTAAAAACAGTTTTCACCGTGATAACAATTAGGACGAAGTCACCTTACAGGGTTTTAAGAATAGCCCACGCGCGCGATGGCCTTTGATAAAAGATGAAAAATAGACAATTACTTATCGAATTTGTGGAGGGGGATATATTTTAATGGTGGTGCCCCGGGCGTATAAAATTGTCTCGCACTCGGCCAGCGCGAGAGAACTCGTTTTTGCGATAAGAGCCCGAGTACCTCTACTCCCCAATATCATGACGTTATACGAACAAATAAAAAGAAAAACGGAAACAATAACAAAAACACTCCAAAATTAAATATTTCGCTCAAATTGGTAAACAAAAAAAATACACCATGCATATTATTATTCTGTTCGGGGAAACTAAAAACGGAAGAGCGAAAAATAATATACAAGTATATAATGTACCTTTGGAATATTATCATAATAATAATATACGAGTGACGTTACATTTATTTATCGTATACGTATCGTATGTCGTGTTAATAAATTCAAAAACTCGGAAAATGTTGTTAATAATAAAGCCGAATAGAATAATGTCTGTTAATATAACGCAGTATACGTGCACAGCCTATATTACAAAATAATATAATACTGCATTAGTATATAATATTATATTATTATTCACTGAACACTCATATTTCAAATGGTATTTAGTTTCGATGTAAGACCGTTCTCGTTTTTTTCCTCTCGAATTATTTCCGAAGTAAACGATACGTATATTATAGTAGCTGCTATAAGGTACCTATATACGGTCTTCACTTAACCAAAAATGTCGTGTGATAGATGCTTTCGAAATTGATTCGCCGAGACGTACATACAATTGTCAGGTATCACACGAAAGAAGCACATTTTGTTTAAGTGCACACTCTGTGAGGAGTTCTTGAATAATAGTCACTTGTATTTTTTTTTTTTTTGCAAATTAACACCATAAATGCCATATTTTAGAATATATACGAGGGCGATTTACCAACAAGCTCATTTTTTCCTTTAATTATTTTTTTTAACGGCACTGAAAGGTTGTATCAAAGCATAACAAACTGATAATATCTCGGCAAATACTCGTTTGCACTGAGTAAAATAAATTCATTGGCTTAACGATATTCACAATAAATAAATAAGGTTCTCGGCAGACAAAAAAATATTTGTATCGCTACAGGACATTCCTTAGATGTCTTAAAAACATAAAAGTATATAAAAATATGGTCCTTAATAGTGTACTTGAAAAATCAGAATTTGAATAAATGCATAATTAAAGCGTACGCCGGGTGATCATGCTTGATGAATTTTCCAGTATATATTATATTTAGTACCTATTAAAATGTATACATTACTTATATTATTTCTGTAATCCATGTACATATACGAGGAGCGCTACAGTTTTTTAATTCACACCCTACGAGCGGGGAAGGTTGAAAACGGCACGCACTTTTTTTTCATTAAAGACTACGACGAAATTAATGGCTCTGCATATTATAATAGGAACGAAATATTATATTTGTCATCCTCCTGTATAATATTACTATAGTAAACGTCTACACTTGTGCCACGTATTTATTACTACGTTAATGCATGTTAGCTATATTATATACATATATCGTGATATTACGTTATGCTGGATAAAATGCAATCTTATTAATTTTTTTTGAAAAAAACTCCATAAATTATAATAATAGAAGTAATAACAATATTCTCTTTGATGTTGTTGAAAACACGTAACTCAATTAGTTACTAGAGACTCGTGGTACTCGAATGTACTCGAATAAATTGCTAGAAGATCTAGAAAGAACGACACAGAATAATATACCGCGGTAAGTGGATAATAATAATTCTGGATTCAATATTTTGAACCTAAAAGCGTATATATATAATATGCTTAAATGTCTGCGAAAACTTTTAATCGAAATAAGAACAAAGATAAATGGAAAATCAGTCTAGCTTTTTTAGGTACACAGATTATAATGAAATAATAGTTAACTGCAGTTATATCAACTCATCGTATAGTGGTGACTTATCAGTGTACAATCATTTTATGTGAAAATGTATATATTTAATTTCATATATTTTATCACAGACTGTTGTTAAATATTATCTAAAATATTGTAATAATTGTCATAGATAGTATTTATGTTCAATCTAACACACACGTGCACATAGTAAAATACATTTAATATCAAATGTTTACACATTGGATTGAGTAGAGGCAGTGTCGGACTGGCTCGAAAAGGCCCAGTCCGTGATTTGGAAAAAAGGGCCCCCAACAAGCAAATAGAAAATGTTATATTTAGCCCAAAAAAAAATACGTATCTAACTAAAATTCAATCATTCGATATATTAACTGGTTTTACTTTATTTTCATTATAGAATTTATATTGAGTTTACTCTCAAATACTAAGACATTTTCTAGAGACCCAAAGTAAATTTACTACAATAGACCCATCGGACTGTTTTATTACCAGACAGGGGATATCCCACCTATCCAAGTATCCAACTCCCAAATTACGACACTGGGGCGTAGCCCTTACACTGGCTACATCACCTGTGACGTCAAACATTATAAAGAAAAACACCCATTCAAATTGTGTCAAATTGTGCACGAGTACAATACTTAATATCAAAATATATAATAATTCAGTTACAATCAGTGATAATGCGAATACCAAGTCATACTCATACCGTCTTACAAATGTATACAACATAGCAAAAAAACTGTTTTGCGCGGGAAGGAACCGATAACGTCACAGTCATAACTAAGAAATGAAATTTTTACCACATAAAATAAGAACTTTGGCTGCGCAATATCGTTTTTATTTTTTCGTTATCAGAACTTCAAAAAAAGTTATTAAAGTTTGAAAAACACAAATAATAATGGATTTTAAAACAATAGGAACTTCTTTCGTATAAGTGATATCAAAAAATAAAAACGATATTGCACAACCAAAGTTCTCCTTTATAAGCGGTGAAAATTTTGTTTCTTCTTTATCACTGTAGCCTTTTCGGTTCTTTGCCATGCAAAAACGTTTTTGCTATGCCGTACGTGTATAAGGCGGTGACAACATATACGGGTGCGACGTCCTCTTAAAGGCCACAACAATTTTACACTATTTATAATCAATGATATATATTTGTATATAGACAGCTATTAAATTCGTAGAATCACAATGTCATTATTTTAATATTTATTGAAAATTTCTCAAGATTGTAATCAAAAATACGTTTTCTGATTTGAAAAAAAAAATGTTTATTTTGTATTTCCATTTACTCTATACGAAAAATAATAATATTAATAGGTACAAAATCAGGGCCCCCCCTCCAATTACCATAAAGAAGCCGGGGCCCCGTCCGCAATTGCGGACTAGCGGTCCGGACCAGTCCGACTCTGAGTAGAGGTCATTAGTGTTGTACATACATATACATATATTTTCCTCTAATTATTGTTGATTGAAATTAATCTAATAACGTTGTCAATGTTTAGCACAAGTGGGTCTTATGGAGATAATGCGATCTGTTTATCTATGTATAAGATGCCTATTACTCTATGCATGACACTAATCAAACTTATCCAATATAAGACGTAACTGCACTGAATTCCCAGTGGAGTGCACCCAAGTTGGAAACCGGATGACGCAATGGAACGACAGCGTGGGGAACTGCCACGTAGAACCATATGTACACTTTTTGCACTGTGCCATGAAACGATATGACATCGTATATTTTTAAGTGGTTTTTTTTTTTTTGAGGAAAACACATTTTACTCGGCAGAGTGGTCTACAATGTCAATATCGCCACTTATCAATCGAGTGGAAATGATGCGTATTATACTTTTGCTTTGCCATTTTTCATTTTTATTTTTTATTTTTTATTCCTTTTTAGTCATTGACATGTTGTGTTGACAACAATCATTCGACAACTACCAAGTAAACAAAAATATCAGTTAAAGAAGCACATACGTGTTAAAAATACTTAAGCGTTAATGGGATAGCCATATCAGATCAATACTGTTTTATGAATCTGATGTATTTTTTTTTATTTTACGTTTATGTTATTTAACGTTAAAACACAATCGAATTTTTATGAGTTGAGATTTCAAATATAAATAAGACTAATGGCCGTGGTAATCGGTAATTTTTGACTTTTTTTTTGGATCATAAAATAGATTAAAATGTTTTTTCCTGTTCAGCTTGGAAATTTACATTAAGCTAACTTATTCTCGTTTATTGGTAGTAAAGCATAATAAAGCTATAATTGGTAATGTTAAAGCTGAAACGCAAAAGTTATTTATTTGTTTTATTTTCTATAAAATATTGTTCAACCATGAGTAGGTATTAAGGTAATTTTTTGCATTTGTGAAAATAATAAAACAGATATCGTTTTATTATAAGGTCATTTTAATATTACTATGTATTGTTTAATTTTGCTATACGTTTTTATATGAAATACCAAACAATATAATATAACTGTACTTAGGCGATAAAAACTAAATAAATTTAATGCATTTTGTTAATCGCAATGACATTTATTCATACGAATTTTAATCCCATACACGAATTGACTCCAAAAAAAAAAATTTTGTGAAAATTAAAATTAATTAATTATTAAATTAAGCAAATTAGTACAAATTAAAAATATTGTTTTTTTTTTTAATTAAGCCGCGATTTATTTATTTTATTTGAACACAACTAAAATATGCCTACGACTGTATAATTTTTTTTATTTTTTGCCTCGTTTTTATAATTAGTTACTAAATTTAATTGATTTAGTATACAATATTTCAAAATCCTGAAAAAAAAACTAGAAAAAATGTATATATACTATTACGCTTCTAGTTCAAAAATTGTGACTTGCAACAAGAGAAAATGTTTAGCTAACTTTCGCGCTTATTATTAACTCTTATACAAATTTTACCTAGAAGAAAGATACTTTTCAGTACTTTCAGGTTCAGTTCTATCTGACAATCCCGTTGTAAAATCTAAAATAATACCACTACCGGGTGTTTAAATTGAAGTTCAGTTCCAATAGTGATTATCGGTACTTGAAACTACGCTTGTGAACAAACTTATTGGCCTCTGTTAATGTCCTTTCACTTGAATCATAAATAATTTAAAAATATAACCATTGTAATTTTTTAGATACGCTATAAGAAAGATAATTGGTAGGATTTTAGTTAACAAGAAAAATATTTATTACGAAAATAAAATCTAGATTACAGGTGCTTAGTATATACTATCCAGAAAACAGGGTATATTGAAATTTGGCTAGAACGCTTAAAAAAGTACAAATTACTTAGGTATACAAATTAAATGTAACGGATACCTGGTGGTTACACATCGTTAGCAAATAAAACAAGCTTTCGTTTATGACACGCTGAAGAAATAATGACGACTTTTGTATTGAAATCGAATCTAGGTTTCAACGTTTTCTCTAATTGGTATTGAATTTCATCATTTCTGATTTCTTGCAACTACACAGAAAGGTGTATGAGAGTAGAACGACTAGGTTTCAAGTTACGTGTTTTCCATGAAATCGACAAAATCAGAATTTACTATAATATGACACATAAAATGGTTTAATGAATTTTTTTGGCAATGCTATTGATTCCGAGTTTAGCAGTCCGTACCAAACGATACGATGCTAACAAAGTAATATTGTGATTCGAATTCTACCCAGAAGTAGCAAAAAAAGCAACAAATTCGGAAAATTACATTTTCCGAAGATTTTAGTTATGCAAAGCACGTAAACAGCGTTGAACATCAATATGTGACTACGAAATATTTTTTTTCCATGGTAAAAAAGTTTGTATTCATATTATATTTTTTGAAACTATACTTAAATATAGACCATCCTTATTTAAACCTTATATCGGATGATTGCCTTACATGTTATATTGAAACAAATTCAATAAAATATACAGGAATTCGTTTGCATAATATAGTGGCTGAGATACAAAATTTGATTTATTTTATAACTATAAAACAGGATCGAATGTACGTAAATATATTTCGGACTTTGTATGTTTAAAATAGATTCGTTTCATGCACATTTAATTCCGTTATTTAAATAAAATATCATTAATTTAGTAAATATGAAAACATTTCAGTTGCGATTCGCCGTGTATTTGTTGTAATAGTAGTCTCTTTTTATAAGTAATTAATAAAACAAAACCGATATTTACTAACTAAATAGTATAACACTTTAATCCAGAAGTGCCCAACCTTTTTGGAGGCTTGGGCCACATTAAGCGGATAGAAGTTGTCATGGACCACATATTTTTTCATAGGCACATAATTTCATAAGGTAAAGTCATGATAATATGATATTTTTATAATAATACATTTTAGTTATAATTAGTAATATCACTATAGGCTATAGCCAGTACTAACATATTGTAGTAATGAATAACTTATGAGTGTATACTATAATATACCGGAATTTTATTTTTGGTACTTTAAGTTTTTTTTACTCATTATCCACTTATCCAGTATAGATAATTTTTTTTACTCATCATATGCGTTCTAATACTAGTAATCACTGATTTTGAAATAATTGTGAGACGGAATAAAATCTATCGATAGATGCGGAATTGACGCCCTTGCTTTAAAAGTTTAAACGGACGGTCCGTTTACGGTTCCGTTACGGACCAAACAGCAAAGATTTTATATTATCCCGCCTGGCACTATAAAGTAATGAAAAATAATATCACGAAATGGTGTATAATGTTACTATCAACAATTAATACAAAATATAATATTCTGAATAACAGGAATCAGGCTTTCGAAAAACCTGACTTCTACAAAAAAAATATATATATATCACGTTTTATTACAGTTTTTAATTTTTCGTATGTGTGAATCTACACATTTTAAGAGAATACCGACCTGTGCTATTCGAAGTAGTTTTTAATCGCGGTACAAATTGTATGAGCCACAATTGGTCCAAGAAATATTTTTTTTTGTAATTTTTCCAAAAGTTTAGGTTTAAAGATAAATCGGGTTTCTCAGACTTTGATTCTTCGTTGTATTATACTATTATGTATCTAAATCTACAAATTTCAAGAGAATCCCGACTTGTGCCTATTGAAGTAGTTTTTAACAGTGGTACATGTATAATGCAGTTTTATATTATGTATAAAATACTACAAAATGTAAACTAATTGTTTATTAAATTTACCGAAAACCCTTTTTCATTATTGGAGATAAACTTTTATATTTATATCATAATAGTAAAAGCCAAGGTGCTCGGAAATAATTCGTCAAAAAACATTCAATTAATTGTAAGTTCATAATACATATGCGAATTGCATTCTAAATATCCTCAAATTACTTTCATAAACCATAATGCTGATCAAAAATCACTTATAATTTACAACTATAGTGCGGAAAGGTGGAAGTAAAAGTATTAGTGTTATAACTACCTTGGTAAACGGCGAAGTATAATATACTTATCATAATATTGTTATTTTATAATACTATTATGATATCACCCAAAAATATCGATTATGATTCTAATAATTTAGAAATATTTCATCTGTAAAGATTTCAACAATGATAATAATATTATATTCTAGCAAATAAATTACTTTATTTTAAGACTAGTCAACAACATCATCTCGTTTATGCAGTATCTATAGATATCTAGAAATCGTGATTGGAGATTTACTATCATAATATTATGGATCTAGGAATGACATTATATTATATACTATAATATAACCAGGTAATTGTAATAATCTCTGGTATAGACATTATTTTGGAACATAATATTGATTTGTATAAAATTGTATTGCTTGAAAAAGCAACGTAGCTATACATTTATAATACTTATTATTCATTATAATAAATATTATTAACTTATAAAGTTGCATAGTGCTTATTATAAAAACAAGTAAAACAATTCGAGATTATAATATAAATAAATTGATATTTTGTTAAATGTGCAGTGCTTCCGATCGGTTGGGGGAGAATAAAGATGACGAAGAACGTAGCAGGGGATATTGGAGTAAAATAATCACGTATCGGTTACAAATCAAAAACAGAAAATTAATGCAAGTCAAGAAACTATATGATACTACCTATCTATACCTCCCCTAGAAATTCCATTAAAAAAAATAATTGAATTTTTTGTCAAAAATTGAAAATATAATAATGTTATTTATAAAAATATTAATAATAGCGTATTGAAGTATGACACGACGAATATTCACTGGATCATCACTTCATGATATTATATTATTATTTTTATTATGCGCAGACACAGACGTACAAATTATCGGTCGTTGACTGTATAATATTATTATGTTATAGGCATAATATTATTATCATGAATCGTCCGCGTGGCAAAATTACAGAGCTGTGCGTAATACGTTTTTCCATAGGTATCTGTTATCAGTTCCAATCCTGAATGTTATATTAGTGATAGAAATAGCACTGACTATTAATAAAATTGCATTTTAAACGCCTGATAGGTCTGTGGGTCAGATACCTACGTCTGACGGTATAAATCATTCTCCGCGATTACTTTAATGCTTAGACTACCTATAATAATAATTAATGACTTTCCACGTTTTCAACTAAATCTACTCGCCTGTTCTTACGATAAGTTGGTTGCGATGACCATACCTCAAAATTATATACTACGCTACTATGCTCAGTTTATTATAAAAGCCTTATTTTTCACGTGCCATTTTTAGTCTAGCCGCCTGCTGCGTATGGCTTGTTGTATTTTCTGCCCATCGTTTTCCACGTAATTCCGGTTAGTTGCGGTTGTAGGTACATGTAATATCACGTTTTTTATTTCACGTGACTCGTATATAAATTATTATTTTACTCTATTCATTACGGTGCAGCACACGATATACACGACGTACGAGTAGTATTATATAGATACGTCAAGCATTGTCACATCATACGCGCACACACGCACACACACTATCTCACGCACGCACGCGCTAAAGCTCCCGTTCGCTATGGCGTTAAAGGACTTGTCGCATGATGTTTTCAGAAACACGGATACAAACGTCACGTCATGGTTCGTTACAGTGGAATCTGCAGCCGTGTCTAAATGTGTAATAATATTATAAATATATATAGCGGTAGGTACCTGCATACATAACAATATCGTCCGTATCTCGCACCGGTCGAAAAAAATAAATCAAATAGACTACGACATTATTATATTTTTTTCTGCAAGTACCTAGAGGTACTTACATTTTGTAGGTCCTACAAGGCTACAAATATAATATAATATAATGACGGTAACTCGATAAGACTCGTATTCACACGATAACTATTAATCCAACGGTAGTCACGGTAAACGAAACCTTTATTTTGAGTTAAGTACTAGAAAATATTATATATCCTTATATAGGTATCCTATTATATGGCGAAGGCGTTAGAAAGCACAACTTTTATTGATATTTATAATTTCGAGGTGGTCGGACGCAGACTAACTATTATACTACATGCGGCAGAGCCATCGGATTAAGGAATCTGGGTAGTCTTAACTCCTCCCTCCCTGCTCAACGATTTCCGAAAAACCCTAAAAAAATATGTTTGTTCAATAAAGCTGGTAAATATTTTGACTAGGTGTATAAGAAAAATATATTATTTTTATTTTCCGGAATCTGTTTCAAAAACGGCAACCACCTCGATACTGTTATTGCAAAAATTTGATACAATGTGAATTATAAAATACGTAGGTAGGAAAAATTATTTTTCCGATGTTGTTATAAAAATCATAATAGTTTATTTTCGAGCAAGGTAGTTTTTTTTAAATTTTAGATACCTGTTTTAAAACAAGAACCACCATCACATTTATGATTATACCCAAATTCCGCTAACTAGAGATAAGTAAGTTATCGAACCCGATGAACTTTATTACCAATGTAATGTTTACAGCTATTTATAAGTACATGAAGTCCTAAAGTAAATGACGACGCAAATACGCGATAGAAATAAATAATTATACTTAAAAAATATAAAAGGCAAAGCAAATTTTTTATTAGTATTTCCATACATAATTAAACATTTGATATTTTATTTGTTTATATATTTTGCCCAACAAACTATTAAAACATATCAATTAGGGATATTATTATCCCGTGCAGACATGTACTAGCTGTGTCTCGAGAAGCCATTACTAAGACATGATGTGAAAACGACACTACGCACGAACCGTTCCAATTTGTATTTGGAAAAAACATATTGTGATGATAACGATTATCGATCGTTTCGCTAATAGTCTTTCAGTCGTTCAACGAATATAATTTATTGCATTAAATTAATGTTGTAATAAATTTATTATAATTACACGAGCAGCACCAAAGACGACATTAAAACGCTGGCAAATTTTTCGTTGACAATAAAAACTGTTAACTTATATTATTACGATAATGAATATACGAATAATGAACTATAATAATCATAATTATTATTATTATGTTGCATTATGACTATACGTGAAACAACACTACCTATCTTAAACGAGGGCGTTCTCTTTAACACATCAACCCAATTAACAATTATATCGTCGAAGTACATGACGAACCCTAAACAGATTAGAACATTCACTCAGCTTTCGACCATATGTCGACAAAGGAAACAGTTTAATTGCATAATTTCAGATACCTACTTTTTATCGGCAAGGTTGGGAGGACAAAAGTTAAAGCAACAAAAAATGAATTAACTTGATTAAATATTAAATAAACTTTTTAAACAAAACTCGTTTATTTTTTTAGAAGCAAATAATTAAAAAATAGCTCGTTAAAATTAAAAAAAAAGTTTAAATTAACTCAGTTTTAAAAATTTTAGCTCGTTAAATCCAATCCTTGGCTGCTGGTACAGTATATTATGCGTAGTATACACGTAGGGGTCGGCGTACTTTCGAATTCTCGCTGATGTTCCTTTTTTTATTTTATCACATTATCGTATTTACAACGACGACGGGCAGTACTATATTATATAGTAATAATACGATGTTCTAGGGGCTTATATTTTTAAGCCAAAACCATAAATTATAAAATAATTGTTAATCGATGTAGTTTTTCCAAAAAAAAAAACAACGACAACGACAAAACGAGTGCAACACGACGTCGCTGCCATAATCGGTAAAATAATTAGATAAAACGTCTTTACTTTTGAATAATTGAAATAATTATGGCACAACGTTTATGTAATTTTCACACGTCATCCTTTTACATCATTAATACCGTTAAAATTGTCTGTATGTTTGACTTTACAATCATTTACATGAAATAGTTACCAGATGACTCCGTTTTATACAACAATTATAATAGATATAATATGTAACATTGAACTTCCTAATAAATATATTATATTTTGTTCGTAAGACATATGAATAAACACCTATATTATTAGGACCCTACAATAGAGTTAACGGGGTTTTCGGTAAACCATTTAATATCGGATGATTTTTCGAATACCACTTGAACAGTGGTACCTAAACCATTATACCCAAGTAGATACTGCATAATATCGAATAATGTATATACTGTACACTTTATTACCAATGCCGCGGTGTACTGGTATGATAAGTATTCCGGTGTATATAATATTGCTGATGCTATATATTTTTGGTAAAATATACCAGTATTACGGTAATCCAGTATGTATCAGTTGTATGGTTTTCCAGTACTTACCAAATCTAATACAGGTTACAGATATTAAATTCAATACAACCAGACATCAACCCTAACCCAAGATTAAATAATTTACGCTTCTATTGTCATATAGCTTCAATCTAAAAATGTCTGTTGAAAATCTCGAACCGACCGGTTAAGTCACTAAAATTTTAAGTTTAATCGACTCTGTGTTGTAGAAGCTGGCAAAACTCCGTGGGCCACGCATTAGTAAAATTAATTTTAAAAAAAGCTAGAGGATTTTACAATTTTATAAATATTATACAATGTCATATCTTAAATAATATAATATTGTTTAACAGCAAAAACTAATTGTCTTGAAAATCTTTGAAAATAATATTTCTTCATAATTTAAGTCATTATTACAATACAACTTTTTTGAAAACAAATTATATAATTAAATTATCAGAAAAAATATTCTGCTTCAGAATATTAAATTAAAAATGTATACTGTCATTCAAAAAAGTAAAAACTTAAAAAATAATAACGATAAAAAAATATTTGTTTTTTAATGACGAAGTTATTAAAAACAATACATTTCCCAAAACGTTAATAGGTACTGTTGTCTGTTTGAGAAAATAAACGTTTACTTTTAAAATATTCACATTGTATAATATCATAACAGCTGCCATATAAGTGCAATAGTCAGTGTATTAATTGTTTGACTAAATCCAAATAAATAAGTCGCTAGTAAAATTAGGTATTTAACTTTTTTTTTTCGGTAACTTTACGAAATCATTGTGCGCATGGTTTTAAATAAAGCTCGCACGGTATACAATACCTTTTTATCTGATACAGTGTTTAAAAAAAAATCAGATATTATGAATCTTTAGTACCTAGGTAAGTCATGAATATTTTATTTTTTAAGCAAAAAAACCATATAAGCGGTTGAATTATTATTCTTTATAGTTCCACCAAATAATTTTCTGGTAAATCAATAATAATAATAATAATATTACCTATTGGATTTCGCACAATCGATTTCCCGGACGGTACACGCTCAATAAGTTGCAACAGTGCGTTATAATTTTTTTCAGGGAAAGTGATGGGGTGCTTTCGGGGGGTGGTAAACGAAGAATCAAATGATCGCGCGAGGATTGGTGCCACCACCACCCCCAAACCCCCATCCACCCCACCACAAACACTAACCCGATTAAAATACCGACCGATGGCGCCACAACACGCGTACACCATTATAATATTATTAATATTGTGCGCTATATGTTTTATTATATTATTATAGTAGTGGATTATTGTTATAATAAACGTACGTTGCACATTGACATTTTTCCGTCAGTGTTTTGTCGTCTCGGAGGTGGCTCTCCGGCCGAAGGTAGAGGCGCCGTGGTCTGGCCCTGTTTGTACAGCTGCCATCCCTTGACGTAGAGATCGCCGGCGAACACGATCCGACCGCCGCCGGGCACCGAGTGTCTGCGTCTCGTCGACTGCCACCTGCGCCACAACAAAGGTCACCGCTGATAATTATTAGGGCTTTTGCGTGTATAGTAGTCCGCCCGCGAGCGGGTGACGTTCAATTAGACGAAAACCCACACCCCCCCGCCGGTGCACCCCGTTCAAACAGAGCTGCACAATACACGCGGGTCGCAACCCACCGCCACGTTGTATACCCTAACCCTGTGCGTTAAACACGACTCTCGTAATACGATATAATATTATTATACGACACTGCAGCTCGAGGACGGGTGGGAAAAAAATTTAATTTAAACACATTGTAGTTTAAAAATATATTATGTTGTAAAGCAAACAAAAAAAATAAACTGTTAGGTATCTTAAAAAACTACTGCAAGAGTGACCCACGGCTATATAGTAACAATAATAATATTATGCTGGAATGGATTTACTAAAAGAAAAAAAAGAATGTCGGTAGGTCGTATAATGATACGTATTGTATTTTTCGTATAAAACATAGACCAAAGGTTTATGTTGCGCTATTAATGAAGCTTTGCACGGGCTCCAAGCTAATTCTGTAAGCTGTAGCTTTTGCACGTAACCCGTTTTAACTTTTGCATGCGAGAGTGAATAGTTATTCCCGGGTATAAAAAATTCTTAAAAAATTACTTTCTATAAGCTAATAATATTCAAAGATTAACGAAAAATAATTTAACCTGAATAGAAAAATGTTTTGTGCAATCGATCATTATTTCAAACGAATAAAATAAACAATGATCATAGGTTTCAACTTCAATCATAAAAATGTATAAATAGGTTTATGATGACAAAACGTTATTCATACTTTATTATTTTAAACTACTAATAAATTATATTATTAGACTTGTACAATATATTTTATAAAATTATAACGATCTATCTTCCTAACGATGCTCTGATCTAACATAAATATTATATGCATTTACTTATTTTAAAATAGTGATATGATATAGAAAGTAATTGAATATATTGAATTTATTGGTGAACATTTAAATTAATAATTATGCATAGGTACTTTGAAAAAAATCATACTTTAGTAAGATGACGTCTAGTATTTTTTACTTCGCTAAAAATATATATTTTTTTACTTCATTAATTAAAGATTATAGATGTTTTAAATGTAAACTAACGGTTACCTTGTTAAGATATTTTCACCCTTTGTGTATTTATTAGGGACAGAAATATAAAATATGTTTTAGTATTATTTTATTTGACAAATAACATTGATTGAAATCAAATTCTTAACAATTATAATAAAAGTACAGTTAAAATAAACAGGTACACAAATATACAATATGATAATTGAAAAAAAAAATAATCAATGAGAGCTAATATTTTTTAAGAATATATAATTGCCTTGTTAACGGTAAAACATACAAAATTGAAGAGAAAGATTGTCAGATAAAAATACCTAAATTCAATCATTATTGATCATTATTGATTCATTATTATTTTATGATTTCCCAAAAATGTAATCTTTAATCCTATAAAAAGAAATAAGTTCGTCTATAATTTGATAGCGAAAACATTTTTGTAAAATATAATTAAATATTATTCACAAGTACTAATGTTTTGTTATGTTTTGTATAAATTTCAATTAGAAATGTTTGTTTAATAATAACATATTTTGTATTATTTTATTATTTTCATTTTACTATTATGTCGCATGAACAACGGTATATAATATTATTAAAGGTACCTATATGATAAATATGTAATACTACACTTCCAATAAAATTGTATTCTTCATAGTGAACATTTAATAATATAAAATAAGAACATATTATATTTTGTAAACAAAACATTAAAATTAATAGATATTGTTATTTACTCATTTTTAACTTGATATAAAATTGTTGGTTTTTATGAAAATTTTAATTTAATTTTAATTAGCAGCTTGCACAATTAAAAATATAAATTGTATGTATTATGTATCAACTGGTTTAAAATAAATATATATGTAATCTTTAATTTTATTCAATTAAATTTTTTGAAGCCCGTCAAGACGGAAAAATATCATGGTCCCATGCGATTCCGTCTTATCGAGGTTTTACTGTAATATGATTTTTTTTGTGTTTTGTATTTTGAGATATGATTGATAAAGGTTCATTTTGCGTATACTAAATAAAAAAGTTAAATTAATATTTTATTTATTTATAACCAAAAGGTTTCTTTAACAACAAGCGTAATACGTATCTTTTGATTCTAAATTCAGTCCACATTAACTGAATAAAATAAATGTAAGAAATGAAAATTGCATAAAATAATTTAAAACTAATATTTTCATTTGTACGATCAATCGTTAAAATTATTAATTAAAACGGATTTATTTCCAAGAATATTATCATTTTAGTATAAATATAAAAGAAATAATGACGTTTGATAGTAAAAGAAAATATCAATAATTCATTAATTTTATAATATTATCATTGATATTGATATAAATAATTTTTAAAGCTATTTCGAAACACAGCTATCTCCATGTATCAAAGTTATGAAATATTTATAATCATTAACAAATATTGCAACTAAAATTATTTCAGTTTGATTTTAATTCAAAAATGTATATCTTACCAAGTTATAAGTCTGTAAACTCTGGATTTCTGTCCTCGGTCTCTAAGTACACGGGCTAAACCCAAAACAGACTCCCTGTGTTCCATATTCACAGCCATGGCTCTTTTATAATAAATTAAAGCCTCGGCCACACGACCTGGAAAACAATATTATTGAATCAGATATGAGTATAAGTATTAAGTACCTACTAAAATGTGAACGTTACATTTCCTCCAATATTATATCCAATTAGTTAGTAAATAATATGCATAATATGACATTTCAATCAATTAAACTAAGCGAATTAATATTAAATGCCTTTCTACGAATATTTTAAAATATAATATCAAATGAAACATTATGGAGTGATTATATTGTAATGCGTACGTTTAGCAAGTTGGGCTACTTATTCGAAAAAAATATTATATAGTTTATTAAAATTAACCACTATGTGAGTAATAGTGACATTATTTTATTAATTTACTCGAAGTGCATTTTCCCCTTCATCTTTTATATTTATTATTATGATTTTATTTTCTAAAATGAGATGACATGTTTCTTACATAATAAGGCTTCATTACAATATTGGCCTTACTTTATATTCGATTACATAAGAGGCTTTTCTATGAAAATAAGGTTTTTTCGCAATAATATAATTCCATTGTCGGATTACGACAAAACGGGAAAAGGTAAAACGTATCATTCTTTACAATAGGATTTTTTTACCAAGAATAGTTTATATTGAAGAAGCCAATTATGTGTTTTTGAAGTTTTTTTCAGTTAAACACGAACGACGTCCATTGTTCATGATAATATTATTTACTCTCAGATAGATTTAAATAATTTGAGTTAAATAAACAATAATATAGGTTAAGTTTGAAAAGTTATTTATTTGCATCCCTGAGGATAAAATTATAAAAAAAATCAAGTCCGTTTGCGGTTCTTAGAATATTATAAATATGATTTAATTTAAGAATACATATTACAATAACGCATATTATAATATTATATAGTGTGCAAATTGTATATAAATTCTAATAAATATTATTCGTGTCATCACCTGATATGTATACTTCTACGTGATCGGTGATGACACGAATACATAATAAGATATATAATCAAAATTAATAATGATCAGCGATAGTGATTATGGTATCTTACAATTTATAAATATGCACTTTTATTTTTTATCAAACAATTCTGGGTTTTACCAAAAAAAATAAATATATTTTTGCTTATTATTGAATTTAAAATCACGTTGTGATGTTTTGATACCTTATGACTTTATGAGTTATGTTAGTTGCGATAAATACATGAACATTTATTTAACATAATATTATATTAATTTGATTCTGTTTTAATTTACATTACATGTTTAAATACTTATAGCAATTGGACAATTGGTCGAAAGAAATATAATATTATGATATCATTTGCATAATTGATTATTATTTATTATTGTTATTGTTGTTAACGAATTGTATTAATGCGATTTGAATTTATAATGTTTTATTTAAACGTTCTACCTAAATCTGAAATTTAAGTTACTATTTTGATGAGTAAAAAAAAAATAAAGTATTTGTGAACTGAGTTTCACAAACCATAATCTAGTTTATCGAACTAATTTATCTCGCAATAAACTCATTAATTATTGATATTAATAATTTATTTGGTTGATATTAAATTTGTGTTTGACTTTACTGTCAGATTTAACTATAGTTAGTAATAAAACCATGCAAAGTTATTTTTATATTGAAGTATTGAACTATTGATGTTTATTTGTTAAATATTATTTAAATTTTTATGGTGATTTTGTTTATGAAAATGAGTTGCTTAATTCTAATTCAAAATTGATACAATCACAGTGTTTATTCATTACCTATCTGATATTAATATTTATTATTCTTTTTTTTTTAACTTGAGCCTGGAAATTGTGGCCATTAGCTATTGTAAGGATTATGGACTATGGTTGGTAGGGTTGGTACGATCAGGTTGTTATAGTTGTCACGGTAGGTAAGCAACACGTGTATGTTTAGGTTTTTGATACCCCGGATGGTCATCCAACTGGGAACTAGTAGCAGCAGACGTTATATTTTACTCTCAGTGACATTGCGTGACGGATAGCAGCCAATGTGCACAATTTTTATTATTATTTATTTAGTTAAGTTGTTATTCGTTTTATTTTTTGTGCTAATGAATATTTTTTTAAGGATGAATAATATCATAATAATAATATATTATACGTAATGTATATTTATGGATAATATGCCGATATAATAATAATATGCAGGTTTCCAATATTTCGTTGTTAGAATTTTTCAAAATTATTTAAAAACGATGGTGCGTTATACGGATCACATACAGTTTTGCGTCCATAGTAATAATTTAAAAAAATGAATCACTTATAACAGTAAGCATTGATAAACGTTCAATTGCAGTATACAGTGAAGGGTGTATAATAATGGAATATTTATAATGTGATGTATAATATAGCGTTGAGATCATTGATTATCTCTCAAAAAGACTTTTCAACACATCTCGATAATTGTCAATAATACACGCATGATAATACCTATAATGAGATATTCTTAAAATATAATTATAATATATACTTAGACAGATGTACTCACGGTTATCGCGAAGCCAACGAGCATAACGAGCTTGATGTTCTGGGTTTTTGGGCTGATAGGCAGCAACGTGTTTCAACAGTCGTCCAGTTTGGCTTCCCGTGTGCAATTTGGCCAACAGCAAGTATGCAGCTGTGTAACCGTTGTTCAACATGAGACATCGTTCCAGCATGGCCACTGCGTCTTTGGTCCGGTTCATCAACCTGACGTCCATTAATATAGTTGGTATAATGACAATTTATTATTATGAGTGTTTTTAATACAATCAGAAAAATATGGTAATATAACATTATTAATAATAATAGATGTTGCCAAAAATACCCACCCTTTTTAAGGAACGGAATTCCTAATTTTTTTTTTTTTTTTAAATTGTATTAAAAACCTAATAGAAAATTCGGAAAGCTATTTCAAATAACAATCGATGTTTAATGCGCAATTCACCGATGAGTACCTACATGAATCACTTTCGTCCAGTTTAAAGTCCCTCCCACAAAAAAAAAAAAAAAAATGCAGAGGAAAATTTTGTAGAGCTAATATAATAATTTATTATTTTACCTGTACACTTGACCCAAGTTGTAATGAGCGTTAACGTGCCCTGGTGAATATCGGATTGCGGCCAAAAAATGGTGTTCAGCATCCCTGGACCTTTCCATCAGCGTGCCTAAATTGTTGTGAGCACTCGCATAAGATGGCCATAACCTAAAACGTAAAAATTAACAAGGTATAAAGGATGTGACTTTAATATAATATAGCTACCTATAAACTTTAACAGAAACTACAATAACTTAAACATATTATACTTAATAATATTCTATAATATCTGTTTACATTAGTTTTAGTTGAAATACTTCATGATACTTTGTGAATAAATCTCAAATGCAATTAAACACAGTTAAGACATATAATATTATTACACTGTAAGTTATGACGTCATGTGCGGAGATAATTTCAAACAAAACGCAGTTGATTTGCAAAGATCCAAGTTCTAATTATATGAATTATTGACTCATTTAAAGTATACAAATTATAATGGAATTATTGCATATGCCAAGGGACGGGATAGCTTCAGTGTTCTGAGTAAGTATTATGACACGTGGTCTACTGCACCTGATTCTAACCAACTAAGAACAGAAAAAAAGTCTCCCGAGAGTGAACTTCCTGTCGTAATTTTCTTCAACCACTGCATTTATAAATTTGATTAGACTGCGTTTTCAACTGAAATATGTAGATGCATAGGTTTTTTTTTATTATTAAAACCTCTCCCTTGTACTATTTCGAGAATAAAAATATTTAATTTCTGATTCTATCATGCTATAACGTAGAACTAATAAAAACAATATATTATGTTTAAACATAAAATATCCATGATATTGATATACTGTTCATATTTTGTACGTATTGAGAGAAATTTATAACGGTGAACCACCGGCACATATTATTATAAAATATAAATAGTAGGCACCTATATTGTATAATATAATTTGATAGTTTTTTTTTTGTTCGTACCTATTTATATACCTTTATTTTTATTGTTGAATAGTTGATGGGACAATTTCTTATCGGAGAACTCCGCGAGTTTCGAGTGAACTTTTTTATTAAAAATTCGCAACGACACTTACGCGCCACCACGCCACAATATATACATAATACATGCCGCCACCGCACAATACTATGTTTCTTTTTTTTCATTCTGCTTTCGTTTTCAACCGGCAGACACGACTCAAACATTTGGGGCCGACCGTCACAGTAATAATATTATGCAAGTAGGAATAAAACACGTCGCCTGCATCCGACACGACTTACTATGTACACCGTATATCCACCGTCATCGTCGCCTGGTTGACAACTGCTGCGGCGACGACAACGAAGAAAATCGATTTGTCTCGCGCTGTTTGTCCGGGACTCTAATGGAAAAAGTGTCATCGGCGGAATCCAATTTTGGACTCGTCACAACAATACCACACGCCCACCCACCTCACCCACCTGTACACACACAAACCCAAATACACGCGCACGCATACTGTGTGTATTTTATTTTCACCGTATGTTGACATAGTTTTCCTTTCTCCGATCGCGCGAGCGGCGAAAAACCTCTTTACACTTGTTTGCATAACCGCGATAGCAGTATGCGTGCGCGTGTGTGCGTATAATAATATCATATCAATTCGCTCATCGGTTTTGATCTGCTCATAATGCTTATCGATAAAACATAATATAACGAAATACAACCCGTTTGCGCGCACTGTGCCCGCATAATAATAATAATATGCTAACCCAAAAATCTCTTGTTCGACAGCGTGCACGCGCCTTTTCACGTGCACATCATACGCATACATAATATTATATTATTATACACACAGAGTGTCGTCGTTCGTCTTTTCGTGATATTATCCCGTCGACGTCGTCGTCAGACGGCTGACACAAACGAGGGTGTATATAATCCAATATCAGACACACGGAATATTACGCGTGTTATGATCAAGAGGAGACGAGTACAACACCGTGGCAAACGAGCCGATGCGGAGGGTGGGGGGGACGCCTACTCCTCATCATTTTTTTTCAACACCATTTTTTTCGCAGCCCTTTATTCAAAACATTATACACAGGAATTACAATATTCACCTGCACTATGATCCCACACCACCACTACGAGTTTTTTCTGGTTTCTAAAACACACACACACTCTCGCATTGCGTGTGTATTTTAAGGCGTGTAAGCAGGTTAAATCTATAATTTTTGGTTTTTTTCCCACTCTTTTTCGTCGAAGGCCAAAAGAGTGATGGATGACGTGTAATAATTTCAAAGGGCTAACTCTCATAAAATGGGTCGTTTCATCTTTTTTTAAGCCCCGTGTTGACTGAGTGTTTTTACACGGTGAATGAATAGTTTAATATAAGTGTCCACCCCAGATGGTTTTTCTCGAGGTGTAAACGAGCGTTTTTTTTTTTTTTATAATATATCAGCAAATTTAACATGCATGTGGTTTTTGTTCATCATCCTTAACACGCATGCATCCACTGAATTCAAGCATGACTTCATCTCGAAAGCACACAATTTATTATTATATTATTACGTGTTATGGAAATCAAACACGCATAACATGCATAACATGATCGTAGAGTGACATCTACCTTGTTATAAATGGCGATAAATATAGCAATATTATACACAGATAAATATAAACTTATAAAATATTAAATTGTACTGGTTTCAACTAGTTTTTTTACTAATATGTCAAACTAAACATATGATTAAATTAATGCCTGTATGCTGTACTTTTAAATTTTAGATAATATTTTCTTTGCTCACGATAATGTTAAAAAAACTATTGTAGGCATGCCTCTAATGAAAAAGATTTACATTAAATATTATACTAATCAACTATGGAGTAAAAAAAAAATAATAATAATAATGGTATGTAATAATGGTAGATATGAAAAAAAAAACAAGGAATACAATTTTTTTTTATGTAAAACTCTTCAGTCTTGATGTAACACACTAATTCTAAATTCCGTTTGAATTTATTGTTAAAGGTTTTCGCTGAATTTTTAATACTGTGAGAGAAAAAAAATGCGTAGCAAGTTGAGAATAAAAATTTAAAAATTACCGAGCAGACGTGTACAGTTGGAATAACGAACGCGCGTGTCACGTCTCATACAAACAACTTTCATCAGAGGTCTAATAATAACATATACTTTTATTAGAATTTATCACTCGAAACCGACCATTTATCAGGGTATTATTACATTTGCAACATCATTCAAACTTCAAGTAGATATAGTATATTCTTTTGTAAATATTTAGTTTGAATCAAGAACTCCGATTCTTATCTCTATATATAAAGGTAGGTACATGTATTTTTTTTCTAAACACATAATATATTCTTATACGTTGAAATTGAATGCGTAATATATCCATTGGGATCCATTCGGTCCTTCTTTTAAGTCTTTACAGTTACACATTATTCATTCGGGGTTTTTTCTCCTTTTTTTTTTATCCGGCACACAAGGCGCCGCATATTTCCGGTACGTAATAAAAGTTGGAAAAGCGTAAATGTGAATGTATTTTTCAGCTTCTGCGGTTTCCTCTCTATACCTCTTGATGTTCACACACACACCCACACACACCCCACGTATGTTTATGAACTGCCCGTCTGCACTATGCACTCGCGCGTAATCCGTCTAGGCGTGGCTTTTGCTCAACTTGTATAGATACGGATTCGTTGCCGACGGCTTATTTTATTCACTACCCCAAGCCCCCCGATGCAGTACACGAACTTAATTTTTTTTTTTTGGTAACATACACACACATTACTCACGTCTCACACTCTCTCGCGTATATTATATTATGCACATTGCACATGCTTGACGTCATGTGCCGCCATTGCATTGCGCTGTAATTAAAACCGCGGTAGGTCCGGTAACATCCAGTGTGAAGGCGTATTATAATGTTCCCGACTGGTCATAATCCTCTGCGATGTTTCTCATCTCGACAATATAATATAATATTACATTATTGGTAACATACTATTATTATTATTATTATACGCAATAGTCAATGGTAACAATTTGCGACTTGTCAATCAAAGAACAAATCTGCACAATTTCGCCGTCGAAATTATGTTTTTAAAAACACTTGCAGATTTATATTAGTAATAGTTGTTAGGTATTATAATTTATTATGTAATTATGTTATATAGGTATTGTATAATACTGTATAGTGTATTGTTATATCTGGTATAATTTAGTCTAGTATAAAACACCATATTTCTATAAAATACTTTGACAAGATACTCACTGAACATTTTTTTGGTGTATCGAAATATTATCAGTAGGTTTTAATAAAGTAAAATATTATATTTAAATCTATTTAAAACAGGAATTGGATCCAGAACCTTTTAATGAAATAATTATCATTAGTTACTGAAACTAGATCTAAAAAACTATAACCGAAAAACACCAGTCCTTGATTTATACGTAACATTGCACGATTGCAAAACTAATTAAAATAAATATATGGCTTATTTAGTTTAAAATGTAGGTTATCTTAGAACGTATTATAGCAGTCACAACCCAGAAATCATTGTTATTATTTTTTTAATAAATTTTCTTTTCAATTTATACTTTGTTTGACAATTTATTAGCTTTAACAATTAAAATATTTGTTTACAAGATTAAAAGAAATATGGAAAATATAAATCGTATAAAAAAATTAATTAAATTATAATATAGACTGTATGGTTAAATGATTAGACATTATATTATGGACAAAAATATTTTTTTTGTTGAAATAAGATTATAATATATTAAGGGTATATTTGTGAATTTAAAAAGAGTTAATAGGCTGTTGCATCGTGGTGATAATTTGGGACAGTTGAAGATAAAATAGAAAACGTCATGATAGTCGTGGTGTTGTTATGGAATATGCGGAGGAGAAGATATTCAATGAAAGTTCAAAGACATGTGTAAGGGGTGGTCAATTCGGAGATGGGGGCACGATGTTACCTATTTCCTAGAGAGATTAAGGTCGTGAAACAAGAGTTTTTGTGGGATGGTTAGGTTATGCAAACCTGGTACGGTTTTGACCTAGGAGGTTGGGGGGTGATGTTAGACCACGGAATTTTTATACTAGCAGTACATCTGAGGAATGCCGTAGATTTGGCAAGTTTGTTGGCGAATTCGTTACCTGCTATTCCTATATGAACGAGGACCGAGGTACCTATTATAATAATTGAATGTCAAAATCTTGAATCTGTTAGTAATACAATAGGTAGGTACCTGATATTGTTTGTGAGATGAGAAGGTAGTGATTTGAATGGGCAAAAATTAAGTGAGTAGGTGGTGATAAGAAATTAATTTAGTGATATGGATGAGACGAATTTAATACTGAAATATACTCGTAAAATCAATTATCGTTTGTCAATTCATAGCTAAAATAAAAAAAAAAATTGCTTATGTTTATTGAAATTATTATAGACTATAGTTAACACTTTTTAAATTAAAATTTTTATTTTCTAAGTAGGTATTTCCATAGGTAGTAATTATAAACACGGATTGCAATAGATTGTACGCTAAATATGTTTGGATTATTCTATTCAATTCAGTATAAAACAACCAAATGCACAATTTATTATTCTAACTGACATTTAGTACATCAAAATGAAATAAGGTCAATGGATATGAACTCATATCTATACGTATTACGAAACTCGTGTACATTTATCTAGTTTCCATTGCCCCAGGGAAAAATAAAACCCCCTGTATTTAAAATGAGGCGGGTTTTTTAGTTCATTATTTATTATTATATTTTGTATAGAAAAATGCTGTGCTAAGTCAGATCTCCTGTTTCATTGAATTACGAGCCTCCTGATCCAGACTCGGATTACCCATTAAAGTAACAATATAACAGTACATTTTCCTTTATTTAAAAAAAAGTTTATTTATTATTTATACAAATAATTTGTATACGTCATATGAATGTATAAGTAGGTATTTTGTATAATATTATGCATACTATAATTCGTGAGGAATATCTAACCAGAAGAGTTACTTTAAAGTATTAGATTAAATAAGTTTTTTATTCGTTTGGTATCAAAAATATGATAGAATATAAAATTAATTGTTATGTATTTTTTTTACATTTCACATACCTATGTAATATTATTATTTCTTACAAAATAGGTCCATCTATCCGTTTGTACAATTAAAATTGTAAAAATAGTAGGTACTATAAAAATAAATTGTCTACAATCGATATTTACATGTAAAAAGGTTGTTATTCATTTTTTGGTTTGTCACATTTTCTAACACTATATTTTATATTAGTTTTAAAAGTTATGTCGATTTCATCCATTGGATTTATTGTTACAAAATAAGACAAAACTAAACTACAACATTTTTATAGTATTTTGTTAGATTGTATTTAACATATAAAAAGATAAAACAAGCTCTAAAGAATATAAGTGAGCAAAATATAATGTAACAAACTTGTGTATAAAAATAAGAGTTGTTGATTACATATGGATTAATTTTTTTCCAGGTATAAGCCCAAGCTTGGGACTGACATAATTGAATTAAAGAAACTTCTATAAACTCCCTTTATTATCATATTAAATTAAAAAAGTATTCCGTTGTTTCATTCGACACATTTTTTTTTTTTTTTTTAGTGTTTTGTACAACGCAATTTTATAAACTCCGTAGGTTCTGTAGTATCATTCTGTTAAATATATAAGTTTGTATATATAATGACCTGGTTTTGCCATATTATTTTTACTTTAGCTAACACGAATGTCTATTATAAACTTTGTGCATTTGAAATCGATTTTAGCACCTATTTACATGTTTTATTTTACTGTGAAAATAAAAAAAAAAACAACATAAATTTTGTTATTCTTAAACGAACTACTTTCAATATTCGAAATGGAAGGGTGTATTGGAACGCCACCGTGTATTCCGTAAGGAGTTGTGCCTTATCGATTTAACGGGGATAAAAATATATACTCGTATACACATAAATAAGAATACTAGCGCTCCGACATCCAAACACATTTAATCCTAACAGTCATTTTGGCAGGTGGTAGAAAAACGGGTTGAATTGTAATGGAAAAATGTGTGTTTGTGTTTTTGGGGCGACAGAAAAAAAAAATACGATGCAAGTTACGCTCTGAATATGATGTTGTCAAGAACTAAATCCATGAGCATAACAATGCGTTTAGTCTGCGCGACCATATGTGTTTACCGAATCCGGTGCGGGAACTTGGGCGAGGAAATGCTTGGAAAGTTTTGGTGATGCACGTGACGATGGAGACCACGAAAACCTCGAGATTCACCTGCGATTCCACGTACTTACATGAAATACGTTTTGCAAAACCGTCGGAAACGCCGTACTATATAGATATTATATTATATTGTCACACAACTACAACTATAATAGCGAGCATAAGATAAATACACATATATGCACGAATCCCGTGAACTCTTGTGAGTGACGTAAACGATTTGACCAGAATAGAATGGAAGGAGGGGAGGAAGCAAAAAAAAAAAAAATGCTAAAACAATTTTTTATCCGAGTATTTTCACTCGACGCAAGTACACAACAAATTCAATTTTCCCTCGTGCCGTTGGCTAAAAAGGCACGAGAAAACGTTCCATACACCGCTACCCCGAACAACCCACCCACCCAGTCCCTCCCACCCGAGTATAGTTTACGCATAGTTGACATGTAAAACGAGCAAGGCGGTAAACAAAGTTCAGACGGCGGCGGCGGCGGCGGTAGCGTATATTCTATTTCATCGTCTTGACGTGTATACACCCAGTGTGTCGGCGCACTGCACGAAATGACACGTAATTTTAAGCATGAACGCTCTTATCCCATTTCAGTCCAACATCAGTCGTCCACCCAACCTACGCACCCTGACACCATCCACACCACCGCCACTTCTCCTTATATAATATATATATATATCTATTATATATTATATATTATATATATATAGATATATTATATTATATGTGTGTAAGTGTGTGTGTGTGGATTCTTGTCGGATCATTGTATTACAGCACTGACGCCACAGCACAAAATATTGCTTGAAACATATTGGCGGGGAGGGTTTCCGAATCGAAGTCCTCCGCGAAACAAGCATCATCCCCTAACCCCATCCCTTACTCTTCTCGTCCTATACAACGATATAGCGTTCAAATACAAAATTATTACACCACTGCGTGACGAATGTACACTACCACCGACGCCACCACTACCACCACCACCACCAACAACACCACGTCCACCTACGCTACGAAGATCGAGTCCAAAGAACCACTGCAACCAGCGTAACGATCGAGAAAAGACGCTACGGGAATAATAATAATAAAATGACTTTATACATAATCATTCCGGCCGAAATACACGACGAGTCAACAAAAAATCTGACAGTGGAATAAAATATAAACATTTGTGTTGGGATTATTTCGTATAAACGCACAGGAGAGCAATAATCAAACATTCCATTTCACCTTGGCCTATGTGTACACTACCTTTCTTTAGAAAAAAACTTAAATTAAAATAAAATAAAACAAAGTTAAAAATTATAATATTTTCATGGATTTGAAAATAATCGCAAAATAACTTTAATTATAATAAAGGCAATCACGGAAATCGATAATGACACACACACACACACACACATAATGTTATACACTTACTCCAGACAGTTGTTTACGTTTAAAATATAACTATAATATTATAATATGTTGTATAGGGAAAACCAATTTACCATTCATTGCTTATTTCTATCCAATTTTTAAATTGAAAACAATAATATTTTGACTTTTAAGTAAAAAATGCGAGCGTATAAAATAAACATAAATTATTATCATCAAAAAAAAATATAAATATAGTGTATGTATAATATAAACATTGAATTCCATAATAATATATTCGTATATTTGAAAAGATAGAATTTAAAATATGCTGATTGTGTGTTCACTTGCAAGAATCACTCAACTTTTTGGTATTCGAATCAACGACAGTTATTATAAAGTTTTTTTAAAATGTTGACATTGTAATTGATTGCGAGCCTCTACGACAAACGACAGTTGGCAAATACGAATTGCCGAGCAATAGGAATTTAAAAATATTAAACTATACATTGAATACTATTAAACAAATATTAAATAAATGATTTCACAGCATTGACGAACTGAAATAACAATCGTTACTAATAAAACAAATAAAGTATTCATAAAGTACAAGTAGGTACAAGTACAATTTTGAATAAATAAAAACCTATGAATAATTCAAAAAAAAAAAGTAAAGAGCTCTCGTGAAGGAATACACCCCGATAAATAAATTATGAATTTTATTAGAAATGTTTAAATCTCTCAAACAAAGCGGTGGCGTACCTGCTGCGATATTTAATTAATTTTTCAAAAACAAATTAGTCGATTCGATCGAATAACAATATTACGCTATTTTAAAATGTATTACTGTCGGTAGAAGAAAATACGTCGTTTCATAATATTGTTTACCCGATAAAAATTTAAATGGAAGGTTTTAGAAAATATAAAATAGAAGTATGGCAATCAAAAAAATAATGATAAGCGGGTAATTTGAGAGGGAGAGGACATCGGATCAGTCGATGAAGGTATTCAGTGGTCGATATTGTGTTGTACTGTTCGATAGACTGGTGCACTATATCGATAATGTTCTTATGGCGTGGAAGAAAGTTTCACGAGACTCGGGTGTGTTGAAGATTGAGCCGCTATTAAGTTGATGACGGGCCACAAACCTCGTGTAACGACCTGACGTGCACTTAACGTTCGTTGCTAATGAAGACTACAAACTCTCTTCACCGTGCCCTATGATCGCCGTTATATTTACTTAAATCAACACGAGGTCATAATATAAATCACCTCTCGGAACAATGTTTTAGTCGTTTATGATGACAATGTACTCCATCGTTCACCGTAACGATTCGGGAAAATTTAACGCAGTTTAAATTAATAATAATAACTTTAGCGATATTATAATTATGATATTTCCAGCGAGAAGACATTAAAACCAACAATATAGCGTTTAGTCGGTGAAAACATTCTCGTCCGAGCAATGAATTTAATATAATATGAAACTTTTCTGATAAGAAAAAGGTCCCAAATCTTAAATTCAAATTTTTTACAGTAGTGCTAAGAAAGTTTGATTACAATTATTATACTTATGAGATGTACATTTTATTTATTCATTCGTATCAAACGATGCATAATTTTTTCTAGAATTGATTGGTTTTCCTTTTTATTCGTATTATTCAAATAAAAGTAGATACAACCTTTTTTGTATCAGTGTTTTAAATATATATACCTACATATGAAGACCTTTGCAAAAAGTGAAAATATTTTTCAACAACCTTTATTTTTAGACGGGTGGTACCAAATATTCCAATGTGCAAAATGTAACAGGATGTGTTTTTTTCTCAATATTATTGACTTATATTTATAATATTAAACTATATAATGTCAAAAAAAAATAGATAATATTGTGGGGATAAATATTGTTGATTTAAAAATTTCTCAGCTCTCGTTATTGTTTGTAATATGATTCGGTATAGGTTTTCAACAAAAAAAGATAAAATAGTTTTATCTAAAATCCTCAGTTTAATGAGGGTTTTTGAAATGTTTACGATAATAGTCGAGGCATTCTGTGGTTTATGCTTGTCACTACGGTTGTAGCGTTTCCTGTTTTCGTATTTATTTTTAAGTGGCTTCTAATGGATTTCTTTTGCTTTTAAGAAATAATAGTTTGTTTCATAAATAAACATTAGGTCAAGAATTAGTTTTTTCCATTGTTTTTAACTGAGCAATAAATCGAACTAAGCCGTATGGCATAATATACCAGTTGTAAAATATCGTTTGAAGAATGATATTGGTCCAAAATACATTTTTTCTAAAGTATTGTATGATTCCCTTTTACGCATTTATGACACGCACCAGGTGTCCTGGAAAATATTGTTGTAATATCGATATGCATGATTCCAATATGGTAGTACTGCTGAACAGTAAATAAAATGCACCTTTTATTATTGGAACACAAAACAACGCTCAATATAATGTAATATTATGCTCTAAACATAAAAATAAATATTTTGTACGTAGAAGTTTTGTTTTTAATTGCATAGTTAGTGTTTAAGGTCTTACTATCGCTACGAAAATCAAAACATTATGGTATGCCTGGGCGCTATTTGTACTAGTCTGACTCTGACCCTTGAGATAAATAGCAAATTAATGCGTTCAGCAGAACAAAATTCAAATTCTGTTGTTAGGCTTAGTGTAAAACAGAATTCGCCAGATTGTTTTAAAATTTAAAGTTCCGAATATTATTTGCAATTTCGTATGGAGTTATTTATACAATATTGAAATTTTTACTATGAAAATTATGAGTACCTATGTAAGTCATTACAATTTTAATATTTATCGTATACAAATCTAAGTATCGTTAAAACTAAAAATTCATTGTGAAAACACATAGGTAATACGATGCTATTAATTATAAGATTGATAATAGCTGGTAAATTAATTTAAATATTTAATCTAAAATTACAAGATTGGTACTCTTGGATTCAGATTTGCTATGTTTAGCGATAAAAAACAAATTCACCGAGTTTCTATTAAATTATATTAGTAGATATCTATGATAGGTACATTGATTCTATAAATAAAATTTATAAGTTATGACTACTGAATTTTTAGGTAATCTTAAAGGACACTTATTATATTTCAACTGAATAATTAATATACATTATTGACTATAATAGTCGCTTATACTGCAACAGGACGTATCTCATTTTAATAAAAATGTTCATTAATACAATAAATTCATCTACAAACTAAGCATCGAAACTGTATTAAATATAGAAAAATCATTGAACGTAGTATGATAATGATTTATATCAAATCTAAATATTTTTAAGTGCTTTTGATATTTTCAAAATATCTTGTTGGATATGAAACATAATAATGTCAGCGTTTAGTATGAGATGATATGATGCTGAAATTACCTAACTATATTATTTTTTTCTATTTTATGAGTTTTAAAATGGTACTAATTTTTTTTGATCAATATTAGTTTTCTTTGAACGAACAATGCATAATAATAACGGACTCTTAAGTATTTAAATACAATTTCTGCTATTTAAAGTAAATAAAAAAATGTATTAAAAAAGTTTCGCTGTTTCAAACTAAAGCGTTCAATGATCAAGCAAACTCTGTCTCTTTTGTTTCGTCGTTTTTATGGTCAGTTAACTACAGACGGAAAAAAAAAACTTTTATATTGAAAGATAAGATAGTGATCATTGATTGGGACTAAAAGCTGGTTTTTCTCATACGCTTCTATTAAATAAACTTAAAGAACTCTTAAAAAAGGGGAAAAAATGTTTTAACAAACTTCATCAAAATAAATAGACTAATATAATATATGTGTTTATTATGTGTATACCTACTGTTCGATTTAAGTCGGCAGACTACAATATAAAAAAAGTTAAATAAATATTATCTCGAAAATTGAATAAAAGCATTCGTTATTAATTATTTAATAATTTAAACGTATCACACATTGGATTATTATTAACTCGAATAAAATATCCGGGTAATTGCAAATTGTATCATTAAAAAAGAAGTTTAATTATTAAGACTCGTTATAAATATGCATATTTATTTAAAATAACACAATAAACACAAGTTTAATAATTATATTTAAATTCAGTTGTATGTAAGTCTGTAACTCTAACTGTGCTTAACATTTATATTATAATTAACTTTTTTTTTTTCATCTCAGATAAAATATTTACGGAAACCAGGAAAAAAAATATCTAGATAAAAATATTTGAAAATCATAGTAGGTATAAAAATAAAACATACCAATCCTAAAATATACCCAAAACTTTGGACTAAATAATTATAGATCCTACAAAATAGTTGTTTAGAATTTAAATAATTTTTTTGAAAATCCAAGAATAGTTTAGATTAATATTAAACATATATGACCCCAGTAGGTATTCAATAAATTATTAGTTTTCTTAAAGATCTTTAAGCAGTTAATTTATAACAACGTTAAGTTATTTTTTGTGCGTGCGTATTCATGTGCGATATCAGAGTGGGTAATCATTACAACTAGTAGACATAAGGTCAAAAAGTTTCAAACTGGCTCAAATAAATATTTCATAAACTGGAAATGTATATAAATACTTCAATGTGTTCAATGAGTAATGTTTTGAATTTCATAGTAGTTTTTCTAAGAAAAATAAAACTGAAAGAAGTGTGACCATAGAGAGTTCACGATTGATTCCCGCATGGAAGTCAAATTTTTGCATTATCTTAAAACTTTTTTAATTAGTATGGCAACTTAAAAGTTTCAATAAGCAATTGAGAATTGTCTTCACTCTAATCACTAAAATAAAAATTAATTTTAACAATTTTATAAAAACGCATAATTCTTTACTCAAAACTTTTTTTTTTACGATACGCAATTTAATTTTTATAATTATATAAACAGTATAGTTAACCATGCTCCTAACAGAAAGACAAATTTTTAGACTTCGTACATTTTATTTTCAAATTTATTATAATATACAACCAACATAATATAATCCGCCCCTGCAAAGCTACCAAATCAATAGTAAAATTAATTTGTATTCTATCTATATTTTGTGTGACCGGATCTAGGTACTTTTTTTCTCACAAGCGTCTTTTTGTCTAGTAACCTAACCTTTAAATCAATAAAAAAAGCTTAACCGTGATGTAATTTTGATTAATTAGAAATGTATCACCTTTTCAAAATTGCTTTATTAAATATTTGTTTGTATAAGCAGTTCTGATTTATTCGATTAAATCTAATCGGTCTTAAAAATCGTGAATTTTAAAACTATTTAATATTTACTAATGTTACGTGCTTCTTTTTTCCAGTTGACCCCGTCTAATATATTCATCAAAAACGCATAGACATGTAATGTAAGTACCTATTAACCAACCTTAAGTATCATTACTATTGTTATTATTATATATTAATAACTATCATGTCAAATTGTCAAAAATTTCCGATTCTGCAAATGTCTGTAGATATAGGATGCATAGGGCAGGAATATTTTATTATATACTACTAATAATATAAAAACCTAGTTTCAGTCAGACATGTCTTAAAAGAAGTTTTTAAAAAACCTGGATGATGAAAATAATGTGTATTTCATTGTGTATATTAAATGTTACAATGAATCAACCAAAATGAAGGCCCAAGGCCATCAAGTAATAATAACAATAATAATTTTAACATGATTCAGAAAAAAAAAACATCTCGTTTATTGAATTTATGTTATTTGTTTTATTTAAATAGTTAATGTCTGAAATTATTTTTCATATTATGATCAGATATTCAGATGTGAAGCTAAAAAAGTAAATATGAACATTAAACACTTTACCAAAAAATATTGTAAGTAATTTTAAAGAAATATTTATCCATGTACAGTAACAAAATTGTAAGAAATAAAACATATACATACTTTTGAAATTGTATTATTACATTCCAACGGAGTTTTATTTAATATAATAACTAGATAGGTATAAGTAATATACTCAGTCAAAAAACATATTATATTATCTGATTTTGCATCAGGAGTTTCAAAATTAGTCATTTTGTTACAAAAAACCTAATAATGTACAATAAAGATATTATTTGCATAAATCATTTAATTTATAACAATTTCAATGATTTACCATGATTTATATTTTATTGTTTAATGAAGCCATTTAATAAAACAATTACAAATAATTATTAAGTTACATTTCATTTATTACACAATTATATCTAATATTATTACGATACAATTATTGTTATATAATTCGTAATCACACAAAAATCATGAACAATTGTACTTTGGAAAAATAATGTTATGTAATTGTAACAATGTATTGTTACGTCTTGTTCATAGCTTTATGAAACATTTATGACTAAATTAAATAATATTATACCTAATCGAACATAAATATTATGTGAATTGCATTTATTATTTTTGATAAATTGTTTTTTGGTTGAATATATTATTTTATATTTAAAGTTGTTTAAATCAAAATACTCCGTTATTTTTTACTCCAACAATTATTAATTGTATTATATTATTTTGAAGAGATTATTGTGTTTGATTTATTTGCGGTTGAATGTAAAGTAATAGACTGAGAAAGTCCTGTTCCTTTTCTTTGGGAAAATTGTTTTATATTGTTAGCATAAAATATGACTCAAGAGTGTCTACGGTGTTGTTACAATACTAGAAAATGAAAAGTAGACTCTCGTGGCTGGTAGAATGATACATGTTTCAGTGCATTATCTAAAGCCCAGAGACAAGTTTGCGGACGAAAAATATTATTCAATTTGTCAAACAGTTAAGGCAGAGTTGACATATCCATTTCAAAACTTACACAGGTGTAATATTATTATCGTTTAAAATTATTCCATACTACACGGGGGATTGTGTGTACCTACCTGAAAATGGGATTTCACCTGATTTATTACAGCAGAGATGTTGACAGAGAAAATATAACGACACAGAAAAAGGAAAACTGGTCGTCATCTGGCGAGGAACCCGTGTTGGTTATATTTTTAATTGTATTTTAAATTACAGTTGCTATCAAATGAAGGAACTTAACAATATTATGATTTGCTTTAAAATTGATAGACGCTCACAAAAATAGGTCTCGACAATAGTGACCGTTCTCTGTATTATAACAACAGTAACGAATAACGCTTAGAATTGGACAGACTGTGTAACGATAAATTCACAAAAACTCAGAGCAATAAGTATCTATAATTATAATCGTATTATATTTTTAATATAAATATCAAATTTGAGGGATAAAAAGTGGTGATGCGTACATTTTTTATTATTATTTTGAAAAGTCAATGACATACAGTAATGCTAAGGATAAAGACTGAAACAACTATCGGCAGTTGTCAGGCCTCCATCGTTTTATTATAAGTAATATTAAAAATGTTAATACCTAAAGATTTGTATTGTTTTTTTAGTACATAACTAAAATTGATAAAAAAAATAATATAATATTTAAATATGTACACAATTTTACTTATTTTTACCTATACATGGTGATATTTTAAGCATGCTAACCTCATGTTTATGTTTAAATTGTGCATAGATTCAAATTCAAATTTTCTTATACTTTTAATACTTAGATTTTTTACAGCAGTTAGGGAGTATAATAACGACGATACCAAATTTGGTTTTTAAAATGAGAACTTACATGTTTTAATGCAAATTGTGAATAAGATGATTTTCTGAAAATGTCGGCGTATTGAAATCGAAATTTGAACTTAAAGTTTCTTCTGTAAGTACTAAGAATAATAGTCTAATAATAGGTTACCTATTACTTACTTTTGTTTAGAAAATTATTGGGTGGAACATTAATCCACAAGCATTTTGTAATATTAAACAAGTGTGTGAGTATAATATTTGACTAAGTAGTAATTATGAACTAATATTTTATATTGTATCATTAAACATTTAATATGAATGGTAATGATTCATAAATTCATTTCATTTGATATGTAGTAATGGGAAATTCATAATTGGATGGTATCGGTTTTATTGGTTATTCGAATATCTTGACTTTCAAATATTAAACAAACAATAGTAATAATAATAGTTTTTTTTTTACATTAATACGGGATAAACTATATAAATTAATTTTCCTCGATGTTTTATAAAATAATTGTTGAACACATAGAGAATACACAATGGAGTTCAGTTTAAAATATAAAATAAAATTTCCTCAGTTCTCTCGGCAAAAAGAATTATCAAACCATATTTTTTTCCCGGTATTTTATAATGATGCTACTATACATAAGAGGTCAAAGCTAAAATTACTAAATTATTGCGTTTCTCATTCTTTTTCTACATTTATTTCCAAAATCATACTAAAGTGTCAATTACCCAGACAGCATTTTGTAACAATGATATTATAATAGTATTATAATAACGTTATACCTACTAATATTATTTGTGATTATAATGTTATAATAATATTATTAAACAAAAAATTGCTGTCTGGGTACCTAAACTTTCCGCAAGAAAAACGACATTTATCTGCTCTTTTTTTTTTGCCTACCTTGTTTAATCGATAATTTAATATTAATAATACATTACCGTCTATTCGACTTTATTTTTAATATGCTACCTACGTTATAAAACTGGCAAACATTAAGAATTTTTGCACTTGGTGTCATGATTAAGTCATGTTGGGAAACTCAAAGCTTAGAATCAAAAAACCTCTGCACTGCAGCAGCTTATAGCGTTGTGCGCAAAGTCTCAGACCGGATGGACGATAAGGAGATTGTTTGGTAACAGGAAATGAATACTCGTGTTAAGTTTTCAAGGATGGAAAGGCGTACTGAGTCATAGTGCTCTTAACAGTGTTTTGAATATGTGTGTTGGCGTTATTTTACACAGTAGGTATTTAAAACAACATCAAGATGTTAATTTGCATGCAAATTACGAAACATGAAATAAATGAACGCGTTTGTTCGAAAACCATCATCATCGAATTTCTCACGAACCCGGTTTTTAGTTGCGATCACTGTGCGGAAATGAAAAACCCACATATTCTCTGCAATTGTCGGCAGTGTTTGAAAATGCCCCGCAGTAGCTGAATGATTGTTTAAATGCTGTGGCCCGAGGGGAATAAAATGCACCAAAACGAATGATTAAAAGCTTAAAAGTTTGTCAGACAACAACATAGAAAATATTATTTTAGCCAGAAAAATAAAATAGAATGAAAACAAAATAGTTACTCAACTACAAGCTTCGCATTAAACTTTCGTACTATTTCAATTGATGGTCATATTATTATTATATTTAAAAATTGTTTTTGTTTTGTTTTTTTTTATAATAATTACCGTTTTTTTTATTTTTAAATGCTTGCTTAAAGCGCCCGGTGCGGCGGTACCCATGTAATTTTGTACACAAAAATACGCTTTACGGGAATAATAATCCTGTTCTGTAGAATCAACCAAATTTGATAATTTAAAAAAAAAAAAAACTATATAGCGTATATTCTACATTTGAACTTCATTTTTTCAATATTTAATCTCAGACTTTCTAGAATGTCTTCAAAATAATACAATTTTAAGTGTTTTTTAAATTATATCATATCACTATTCGAAATAAAATAAAAATTGGCGTTCTATGGGACCTGTACGAAGTCTTTTTTTAAAATAAAAAAATAGTTATCAAAATCCGACAATTCTACTAGGCCTGATAATTATTCCTATGAATTATTTTTTTTCGATGTAATACAGGTATTGTGCAACTAAAATGGAAAATTTTATAGAATTGCAGAAAATAGAAAAATTGGCATCCTGCCCCTTATAGAAAACGTATTGAACAGATGTGATACATTTTAATGTAATATACCCAAGATTTATAAACTACCTACCTACATTATAACAAAATATTTACATATAGTTGTATGTATTTTAAATATGTATTATTAAAATATATTATAATATCAGACTGAATACCTCAAACTCAAGCTTAATCAAATTATACATAGCCGTCAGTTAAGTTGGTCGTAATATAACAATGTAAACACAACAGATGTATTCATCGCATTTTTTACGAGTACTCATAAAAAAATATATTCAATACCGAATTTGAAAATGGATAATTTTGAAATACTTGAGACCGTTAAATTGTTTTTCAACGTTTTAATCTTCGCTTACATTTAACTGAAAACGATCGTAAAAGTAATGTTGATAAAAAAAGCAACTTGTTTGAAAAAAGTAAAATAATTATAGTAAAGCCTAACAATTGAAACTATTAAACACAATGCAATCAAGCATAGTGAAGCCACTATCAGTTAGAGGATAATACAAACAAAAACGTGTAATTTATGCTTCACCGAAGTTTTCGTTATATCCCAATGGAGCTTATTTATATTTTAACATGTCACGCATAACAGCGGCAGTTTATCTTGCGCTTTGTGCACGTTTTAACCTTTAACAGAAAAACAAACAGTCCTCGGATCCCTCGTCATAAATATTGTCTACGCTGTTGGAGTATCTCCACAATAAAACTCGTTTTTTTAATACCCAACCGTCGTCGTGAAAAATAACCCAAAGATAAAAACAGAAGGGACGCCGAGATATGGTCGTCTTTTACGTCTTGCAATAATAATTATTTTCCCGGAAGACAAAAAAAATGTGCGCATATAATATATATACTTGCACACACATTTTAAAAAATGGCCCGAGATACCCGCCTTCTTTGTGGCTTTCAAACTGCAACGACTTTTCATTTTTTAAGAGCAAAAGCACGTTTTGGAGATAGAGCGGTCTTAACACTAAACAACAACAACAAAAAACTAATACGGACGCCTTGTCAGCTCCCACAAAACGTCATAATCTAGAGCGTTTATTGCCGTACGAAAATTATAATTTCTTTTTTCCGCAATCTGAATAATTACTACAGATACGCGTTTATTCATTATTATTGCGATTTACCGCGAGCGTGATTCGTAGGCAGTCACAAGTTACAACAACTGCATTTATTGTTATTGTTTAATTCCGGTAAAAGTTTTACGCGTACCTATAGTGTTAACAAATTATTGTAGTTTTTTTTTCTTTTGGAGTAAATGCGTTTCTAAAATCTTACCTTAACGCCTCTCTGTAGTGATTTACAGCTGTTTGCGTGTCCCCTACGTCCCTTTGGTAGTTCGCCCAGTTATAGTGCATTTTGGCATTGTGTGGCAGAGTCTTCAAACCGGCCCTGAAAAGTCACATTGCTTTATATAATATACTATGATGCAATGCATGAACCGTTTGGGAATTGGAGATAAAATATGTATTAGGTAACATCGATTTTTCTACGACAGATTTTCATTTTTTTTTTTTAAATATCTAAATTTAATTTGTCAACGGAAATATTGAATTGCAAAGATATATAACTATAATATTTTATAGTTGGAAATAAAAAATATTGAAATTGTAATATTTCAAAATGAATGACAATATTACACAAAGAAAAATCACAATAGTTAGCATATATTTTTTATCTTTCAAATTGTGATTAAAGTTTAAATTTGAAAATACATTAATTCGAGTTTCTTTTATGTTGACTTACTTAATGATTGTCGGTCTAGACATCCAATCACTATTTCTCAGTACGGTTCTAGCTACGAATACGAATAGTGTGAAGCCCACAAAGAATTTCGTCGTCATTACCACCCTGTTCGATGATTTTTTGTGATTCAGGATAGTTTGAAGTCCATATACGCATAGCAAAATGAGTCCCATGCTGCAAATTAGGAATATTATATTAAGTAGATAATTATAAATACCTACTGTTACTACAAAAATCAATATTTATTATTAATTTTATATAGACAATGAATTAATTATGATTTATAAAAATTACATTTATAAGTTTGCTTTAGAAATTAACTCAATACAAGTAGCAAGGTAAATTAAATATCAAAAAATAAATATTTGTAAAAAAAAATCCGGTAAATGAATTGTTTATTAATAATTATCTTAAATATTAATTCATATATATTATATATACAAATCTAATATAAAAATGATATTTTGCACGATTCAAATACAGTTGTAAATGTATTGTCGTATTGATAATAAAGATGATAATATATAATAATATAATTATTATTCATACAATGTAATTTAATTTTAGATCATACTTATAGTGCTTGTTGCACTTTCATGTCAACGAATAAATAAAACGAACATATTATGATAGCATTTAAATAGGTACTATACATATATTATATTATTATTGTATTAGGTAATAGGTATAATTGTTCCCAAATAAAATGCTATGATATATATTTGATATAATATAAGTACATTTTAAGAATATTTACCTGGGTATGTACAGTACTCTTTCAGCCACCACGAATCCTACTGTCACTAGAAGATTGGAAGCAGGAATGTAAGGGATGATGAGTAAAAGAGCTGCCAAAACTTGAGGACTATGTTTTTGTGTCTGAAAGTAAAAACATGAAACTTTTATATTATTTTCTCACGATAAAATATACATTAATTATTGATGGTATATTTGTTATGAATTAATGTAAGTATAAAATCGTTTAGCAACGATTGACATAATATTATATATAAATTGAATTATAAAACTATATGATTACATTTCTTCTCTAATTTTTATATAGTATTAAAACTTACGATAAATTATATTTGGTAAAAATATTTGACTATAATAATAGAACAGTATGAGATGACACGAGTGAGAAAGTATGATAGTTGAATTATATGCAAAAATAAACGATTATTGACAGGAATGGATGGTGAGCAGTTGGAAGAAATAATGAATTATGAAATATTTGTAGGTATAATCCAACTATACGGAACGATGAATCTAAATATTTTTATTTATTTTCCCTTCGAGACGGAGTTCTACCCGAACCTATGACTTGATTAGTTTTTTTTTTCTATTAATGCCCTATATTTTATCAGTAAAACCCATAAATCGTAAATCTAATGAAAATCCGGATGTGGGATAAAAATGACGTATCGCGTACGACAAAATAAAATATAACATTAAACATATTTCGCCAATGGAAACTGATTCAAACCGAACTGATATTTATGACGATATTAATTTAATATAATCTATATCATTATATAGCACACGTGAGCGTTTCGGAAGGGTGTAAGCTAAATTCCATCATAAATCCGTGGTCTCGTGTTACGTGATAATATTATGTAGCATTTCACCCAAACATTGTTTAGCTAAAACGGCTCTATAATAATAATATAATAATTTACCAATTCACTTCAATATGTGTGAAGCAACAAGACCGGTCTATAGCTTAAAACTATAGTTTTATTGTAATTATTATTATTATTATTATTTGGAGAACAAAATTAACGGAAGCAGTGTCGATGTACGTGCTTAGTGGGATAAATTACCAAATGCTTACTACAGCAGCGGGCGGATGTACAAGGGACGTTATTATTTTTTTTTCGCGCGAACAATAACAATAAAAAAAAACTCGAGGTTAGTGTTCCGTAAATTGAACCCGCGAATACAGCGTTTTATATTCCGCGTATATTTTTTCCCCTTTCCGTAAAATAGACGGAATAATATTATAATTTTCTGCCAATGGGGAATTTTACGACGCAGCCTAAAATTATTTCATACATATTTGAACAGCGTAAAATTTTGACGCCAAATTACTGTACCGTAGTGGTTTTGGTTGTGACCGTTGTTTTCACGTGCATATTATATATACATATACACACGTGAAAGTCCACGGGGAATTCGAACAAAACCCGACGAGAGCCCACTTTGACTGGCTACAGCGCGTCATATATAGATTGAATATTATTGTCTACAATTGTGTCAATTGGTATAGTAATGAAAATATATTTCGTTGATCCGGTATATAGGTACATAATATTATAATATAATATGATATGTTATAATAATGTTACACATGTACCTACTACGATAGGAACACATCCAAGTAAAATTATGCTATTATAACGAGGACAATATTGTAATGAAATGCAATCATAGTTAATCAGCACCATTGTGTTGTGTACATAATATTATGGATAGTCTAGGTGGATGTAATAAAAATAATATTATGGTATGAATCGTTACTTTATATGAATTATATAGGCACAACTAATTAAAATCGTATGGTAAAAATAATTCATTGTTTTCTTACGCCGTTGGACGTTCGTGTACGCTTGACTATGTATATAGGTACGTTTAATTTAATGTTCTTCGTCCGTTGACCTATTTTGGCGTTTATCTTTGCCAAAATGTTTCGGCCAAATGTTAACGAGCTCGCCAGGTCGACCTTTCTCGCTTATCATTAAATGCCTCCCGGAATTGATTGTGCATAAAATTCCGGTATCCGTTTTGGATTAAACTAACATCTACCCGCCGCCACCATCGCACCGAAATGAAAACACGGAGCCCGAAAATTTATTGGCGACGAGGTGAAGTTGGTCATATGGGTGTATGTGGTGTGGGGGGGGGGGGGTAAGCATACCGGTCGAAAGACGCAGGTTTAAGGACGGAAAACATAACTCATGGAAAGTCCACCTTCCGAATTCCTGTTAGCACTGTAGGGTGTCGCACACGAAATCTCCCCACATTAATTATGGTCATTTAGTTGGTTACATTACCTCAACTTAACGTTATGATGTTAGTTTCATATTCTTGTCATAAATATTATGTTCAATTTAAATAGATAAAATATATAAATAAATATATAAATATTCCACTGGATTTTGGAAATATTTTAAACACAATTATAATAATGATATTATGACATTCAAAACTGTTTTTTTTTAAATTTAACGAGGAATTATAAATCAAATTGTAATAAATAAAATTAAGGACTTTAAAGATATATCTGAATATAATATAATATTATACAGTTTACGTTTCTAAAAATATATGGTCCAAATATTCCTACAACATCAAAAATTGCTTTCAATCGTTTGTATTTCTAACGATCACTCAAACTACAGATATATATATATGCATTATATCCATACAAATAAAGAAACAACCGACAACGAATGAGTCTGTGAAGTTTTTTATTTAAAAACTTAGTAAGTTACACTTAATGTTAAAAATGAAAATCATAAATGGATTTGATGCATTAAAAAAAAATTAAAGTATATTGTGGTACCTAACTACCAGTATAATAAATAATAATATAAATCAATGAAACTACTGTTTAAAAACAAAATAGGCACGGTAACTTACTGTTAAACGGTATTTTAATACATTGTCCAGTATTTACCGTGTAATATTATTTCATCATAGAGAGGGAAACAGTTTAAGGAAAAATAAACATGTAAATACAGTAATTATGTTTAGAGATCAACTTACGTCCATGTCGGATAATATCTTGCACGTAATGCACAACAAGAATGCTGCAGCTACACATGTTCCAATGTTTCTGATATCATACAAAGACGTGACCAACGGTAGTGAATTCATTTGCCAGTCGTGACTCAAAGCCGATGGACATAACATCAGCCACAGGTTGAACGCAGCCACATAACTATAGCTGAGAAATCTACAGAAAACGTTTTTTTTATTGTTTTTGTCAATTTAATATAGCTATAGGTATAAATTTAATCACAATGTTGTAAACCTATTGTGTTTGATGTGTACTAACTAGACTCGAATAATGATTTTTTAATACGGGGCGCAAATAAACGTATATATATCGCTGATCAAATAAGAATATTATGGTATTATATATATTTTAGAATTTTATGTATCGTAATTACCGGATTAAAGACTTACAACGGTGAAGTTTAAACACAAAAGATGTAATAGTAATTATTATAATATTTACGTACGTGTAAAAATATTCAATCAGGACATTTTACCACGAGAATTAATTTTTTTTTTAATATCGCGATGTTTTACGTGGCAATACATATTTTTATACTTTCCTACATTTACGTCCTATGATATGATGGACGTGACTCTACCATTAATAATTTTAAAATTTTAAGCAACGTATTCATTCCCACATCTAGCGCATAATTTAATTATGCAAAAACAAGTAATTTTATATTTTTATTTCTCATAGCGTATTGTAGAAACACCAATTTAAATAATATTACTATCAAATGTCATTCAGAGATACGTATTTAGTAGTCAGCATGCGAGGTGCATAAAATTTGAAATAATCTCAAATAAAACGTCATGTACACCGGGATCGTAAAATGACGCATTTTCCCCCGCTGTATAGAGTGCAGAATTTTGTTTATCTCGATTTTTTCTTCTTTTTTTTTTTGCTCTCACTTGCATTTACCAATATTCGGAACACGTACGGCAGAGTAAGTAAATTTTGTGAGTTCTGTGGACATTAAAACCTTAGGAATACGCTTGGCAGCGATCCCGAGAGAGTGTCCGCTCCGCGAACCGCAACGACATAATTTTTTCTCCAGTACACCTTAATACGCGTACAGTTTAACGAATAACACGGAAGTCAGTGTTATAAGCAATTGATTTACAAAAAAACATTACGCGAATTCCAAAAGTGTTAAAAAATATATTATGTAGGGACGTCCAATAACCGTCCATGGACACTCTTGAAGACATTTAGCCTACATTAATTTATCGTCGTTTATCAGCGATTGACAACCTCTATGTACTATACGTTTTACGAATTATAATTTAATTGAACCATTTAACCGATATAATAAATTGTAGGTATAGAGTACAAAAACAAATTTCAAAAATGATTCTATGCAGTACATAATATCGCAGTTTAATTTTCAGATTTTATAAGTCAAGCCAAGTCGTATGCCTTTGTAAACGTGGTATGTGAACTGTAATACTGTTAATTTAGCTCTATATTACCAATCACTATGGTTAATTTATCTTGGTAGGACTTTCTAATAATGCTTTGAAACCGCATTACTGGTTCATCAACGTATGCAGATAACACATAATATTATGTATCTTAAAAAAATAAATTATGAATGATCTACCAGTGGTCCAGTCGTACCAGTAATAACTTTAGAATATTTGACATATTACCGGTGAATCTTGTGCTAAAAATAATTGCTATAGTTTGTTTTGGACGTAATTTTCATAACTCTATGCCAATCTCTATAAACAACATTTTTTTTTTTACAAAAATTGAAAATCTAAAATAACTATTGTTGACTGGCTAATATAATTTATGTGATTTTTAGTTTTAACTAAAATTTATATAATTTTAATTTTTTTTATGTTTAATAGTTCATTATTTATTTGTTTTAAATTAAATTTACATTGTAAAATTGCACTAATTTTGTTCTATTTTTTATATTCTTATAATTTTGTCTTTTTCTGTAACTCTCTATCTTCATAACGAGTTTGCATGTACGTTGTATGAGAAAAGCTATATAATACATCCTCCTCCGATTTCAAAAGCATGACGTCGCACCGTTTGCATGATTGGCAAAATATTTTTTAAAAAAACTCTTGTGATTTCGATTAATCTATAAAATAAATGTTGAAAGTTTTTTAAAATTATTTTAAATAAATATATATCTACAGATATTTTTTTCGATGGATGGTATTAAATTCAAACGAACAAGGCCAGATAAAACCAGGTTATTTTCCAGTTAAAAATGCATAGAATTTAAGAGAATTTTGTTCCTGTATTTTTGTTACCGGACTGCGAGTTGAAAATTTTCATCGAACCTTTATACTTTAAGTACAGCATGAACCACAATGATCTTAAAGCGACTTTGTGATATGTTATATACTGTATAGGATACTGTTATAGTGATCCACATTTCCCGATTGAATGTAATAGGATTAAAAGCAATAATTGAAAACAATCTTTTACGATTCCTCTTTTGTTTCAAATAAGATTAATGGCTTTCAATACTTCAGTTTTGAAAAATAACATCTGAGACCTGTTTCGTTATTACTTTGATAGTAATCAATACCAAAAATGTAATAAAAACATATAAACCATAGTCATCTTTTAATACGGACCAATAGCATATTATTATATTCCGATGCATCTGTCACTTAAAAATACTCCATAATAATATTTCAACAGATATTTGGAAATTATTTTAGAATTATTTCAATTTTAAACAATGTGCATAAGTTTCAGAGAAAAATACAAATTGTAAACGTTTTATATGTGGGTAAAATAGTAGGTTGTGTAAGCTATAAAGGAACCACATGGTTAAACAAAAAAATAAAAAATAATATTAACGAATATCGTTGATGTGGTGCGTGGGAGGATGCTCTATCACTTAATAATTACGGTAGTAAAATATTTTGAAAAAAAAAAAATGATTTTATATTGTCCACAAAAAAAAAAAAAATGCTTTTCCACCTCTATATAATACATCGCACTTCTACAACAGAACAGGCGGCGATGAATCATGAAAAGTTATTCATTGTGTCATTGTTAAGCTACGTCAAACGTTACTATAGTACCTACCTATTTAGGTTGGACATCATATCCAAATCCAACATACCTGTGTAATGTACCCATGCAATAATATGGCACATGCATAACTTACAGAAAAATGTTTACAATATTTAAATATAAAAATGAACTTGACTGAGATAAGTGATAAGTGGTAAATATTATATTCAGTAATAAGAACCAAATAACCGCAATTAGAACACACACACGAATTCAACTGCAGGTTTCTTTTATTGATGAATTACTTATAATTAATAATAATATAGGTAGGTAAGTACCTATTTTAATTTTATAAAAAATCAAATTGGTCTTTCCAAATCCAATTATTACTATTATTTTTATTATTTGCATACATAACTCATAAATAATAAATACCGTTTTTACTAATATGTTTTAGCTGTGATAACATAATATTATATTAATATACATACACATCATTAAACGCATATTATACAAAATAGCTTCATTGCATTACAGTGGAAAAAAATACTAAGATAAACAAGGTAAATGCCATTCAAACATAGGTATGCTCCTTATTTAAATATAACATATTTCTTAAAAAAAAAAATGATCTATCAACTCAAAAAAATCGATTAATTTTTTGCGAGTTTTTTTTATTAAAATGTCTCGTACTCGTCCACCCCACTATCAATTCTTCGAATATCCTTAGTTTTAAACAGACAAAACAAATACCATCTCACTCTATCTAAAAGACTTGGCAATCATCCCCATTGGACTGTGCCCAAGAAACTCTGAGTGCCTAAAAGTCGTTAAGCAATGTTTTTGTCATTTCTTAAATGAAGTATTGAGTGATACTTAAGAGTCTAGGGTATTGAAGCAAATTACATATTTTAATTTTCCTATAATTAGCGATTTTATCTTTTGTATTTTTTTAGACAATGTGTTTTAAGTGTGGGTGTTTCTATTATTTAAAGTTGAATCAATATTGAATTTATAGGCATTAGCATAATTTGATTAAATTCATAATAATATATTATACAATTTATTCCTTAATATATTATGTATAGTCCAGAATACTTGGAGAGCATATTTTATATTGTTACTATTATTAATTTATTATAAACAATACAGGTCAATATTATAAAAATGTAAGTCACATTAATGTACCTACCTGCAGTATTTACACCTAAGTGTTACTGATTTAGGTCAAAGTTAAACGAGAAGCAAGAATATCTCACAAAATCAAAATACAACTTTATTATATTTCTAATAGTTTGTGTGCAATCGCTTAAAACTATAGAAAAAATAAAATTTCCCAATACTTAACTAACATAATTTTCTACTATAAAAGCGTTAAATTATCACAAAAAAACTTGTTTTTGTTTAAAACTGTTTTATAAGTTACAAGATTGTATTATATCGGCAACGTAATTACGGCGACCTATGAATGAAAAATCCTAAAGATTTTTGAACAAATATCAAATTGATAAATATATTAAATGTGACAAATATAGTTAAGTACCTACATCGTATTTTACATATACGCAAATGTTACTTCCAAACTAAATTGTAAACGTATTCACAAATTATAATAAATTATACATGTATATTATTACTATGAATAAAATATTTGCTAAAATCTAGAAATGAACTTATACTTAAACACAAGTGAACTCAAAGTTTAAACGTTGTTAACTGCACGTTTAGGTGATTACAACATAATTTTCTTACTGTTTCGATAATATTACTATGCTATTTTACAGCATCATAATTTCCGTACGTGTCTTATGCTTCCAGAGAATATATTATTAACTCGACATACTTGTTCCTTAATAACAGTCTTCGATAGTTTCTTTGCACGCAATTATTGTTAATTGCAAAAACAATCTTAGATTTTACGACAATTATTTAATAATTCTCGTGGAACGAATTTCTATGAATAAATATGATATTGTGGCCCATGCGGAAATTGAACGTTTAATGAACGAAAATAATACTATTCATAATCTTTCAAGCGTAAGGTGTACGGAAACGCGGAAATTTTGTTTATTTAAATTTCAAAGTTCTTTTTTATTCACAAACATTTATTTCTCCCTTCTTTATTTAAAACGTATTGTTAATAGCCGTGTGGAAATCCACGAGATAATAAATGTACAGTATCGGGATGTATCCATTTCATTAACTTAGTTGAACAATATAATATAATATTATTTAGTTGTAATTGAAGTTGGTTTAAAATCGTATTTTGCATACAATTCAAGTTGCATAATAACGCATAATATATAATAATAATACTACCAATAATATATAAGTTTACATAACTTATCATGATATTTCAAAACTTTGACGATAAATAATAAAACGATGTGAATTTAGTAAAAAGTAATAGTGGTGAGCCTACATGTTATTGAAACGTAGATAATGATTATATTAAATGTAAAATTAATTAACATAAATGGTATTGTTGCTAATAAATCAAGTTCTTAAATTACTCATTCAAATAAATGTCTTTACCAAAACATAATATTACATATTATATTCAAACATGAAAATATATTCAAAATTGTAATATTATTCAGTAAAAAATAAAATAAAAGTAGCATACCTATATTCTGAGTGTAAAATGCCATACACAATGTTAATTGTTCTATATTTGTACCAAATTGATGGGATTAAATTTTCTTAATTACATATATTTTGTACTATAATATATTATTATGATCGCTTAAAGTATTGAATGTACAGGCAAATTGATTTATACATTTTTATTCATATAAATGTTTGTTATTAATTCATCAAACTAATGATAAATAATTATCAAAAACTATTAGTACCTATGAATATAATATGACAAGCCCAACAAAGACAATAATGATGTGGTATTATTTCCTAAAATATAATATTTGTTATTTCATACAATGATTTACTAATGTTATATTATGTAACTATAATATAATTATTAAAACAAAATCAATAAATTAAGCTTATATATTTTGTTACGGACTTAATATAATAGTATTGAGAGTATAGTACATAAATAATATTTGGGCTTATGAATCGAGTTTCTTTATTTAACTTTAATCGATTAATAATAGATGAGTTAGTTTATTAATTTATAACAATGTATAATATTAACAAAATTATCAACTTAAAGTATACGGGTTGTATTTATTCTGTCCAATTGTGTTAGCTGGAGCAGAATCAATAATTATACAAGGAAACCATCCCCTGGAATACTATACTAACTTTTTTTAATACCATCCGAGTCAAATGTAATGTAAAGGTGCAGGTTTGTTGTTTCAACCGAATGGTATAATTTAGCAGTTAACCATAGTTTGTGGAGTGTTAGTAATTAAATACGAATCAAGTGGTATGACTAAGGTCAGGGGGTTTTAGATAAGTTTTAATAATGCAAGCAAGTTTAATTTAATTTTAGCACCCGTAGGGTCTCTTGAAACCGTTTTTACGTTGAAGTAACTGAAGAGCAATAAATCTATAAGTGTCTATTATTCAACAAGATTTATAGTTTAATTTGGAATTAATTACAAAGGTACATTTTATTTATGAATGAGATTAATGTGAGAGTCAAAAAATAAAACATTTAACATAGGTAACTCGATAACATTAAATTTATCAAGATGTAATATAATATGCACGAATACCTATATGTATATTTTGTATAATATTATATTTCATACTTGCAATATAGTGTTTTAATAGTAACGAATAAAAAATTATCAATATGATGTAGGTACTATAAAACACAGTATAAACTATTTGATAAGAAATATAATAAAAATGGATTCTTGAATTCGAGTACAAAATGCAATATTGAAAATATAATTTTTCACTCTTAAATCAAAATAAAACGATAGTGAAAAGTATTACAGACATATAATATACAAATAGTAAAAATAATAATTGTATTATTGTAACTAACATTGAAAAAATATACATTTATTCATTAAAATAATGGGTTTTATGATAAAACATATATATTTTAATATTCTATATTATTTTAACATCACATCTCCCAACTCAAACAACAAACCATTAGAAAAACAAATTAGAATAGCATGTAAAATGTTTAATTAATGTTTTCTACAAATATCAGAAATTGAATTAATGATAACTTTGATGTGTTTTATATATACGTACCTACCTAATACATACCAAATACCTATATTTTTTTCAAGTCTCGGAAACTACGGCTGTCACTAAACCAAATTTTAATATCTAAACGATTACATTAAGTTTATTGAAACACGTTGAGATAAACATTATATAATTGGTTAAATTAGTTTGTTTTAATATTCTTAAAATACAATTGTAGGTTTTTAAGTTCAAAACATAATATGAAATCCGAATATAAATCTAAAAACCATTTTAAGCACGATAGTAAAATAATTATAATATTATGTCCATTACAAGACGTAATATATCGTAAAATAATTTTTAAATTGTATTAATTTTTAGCCATAAACATTATACACATAATATAGTAAAAAAAAAAAATATCAAGGGGAAGGTGGTTTGAAGTTTTTTGAATACCCAACGTGTGTACAATACTGCTTATTAGAATAGATATTTAGGTATATAATACTTCTATGAAACGCACCCTAACCCATTAAATATTATACGATAAATCATAAACCAGGGCATTAATATAATTTTAATTTTAATAATTAATATTTATTGTATTTAACTTGTATAGAGTAATTTTTATTGTAATTTATTTGTTTAAATTATACTTAGGATCGTAATTATTTATTACATTTATTTTTATAAAATACATAATAAACTTTTCAACTAATCATTACGTTTATAAGCAGGCAAAATAATAATAATATGTACGCGCATATTATTATTTATTGAGATAATTTTTTATAAATATTTCTGCATTTAGGTTTGGCACTACCAAAAATTCCCAGAGGGTTATGGGAACGAGACCATTCCAGGGAATAATAATAAAAAAAAAACTAAAACGTAAACCTAGGTAGGTACCTATTTGTATAAGTCTTAATATAATGTTTTATACTTTAAATATTTGTTTATTTTATATTGTTATCTATTTTAATAGAACAATGGTGCAAAATAAATATTGGTCAATATAATACCAAGTAAACTGGAACCGTTCCAATATTGTACAATGTAACGTTTATTGTTGATTTGAGTTGGTCTCTTCTTACAGTCTTATGTATTTCATTTGTATGATAGACAGAAACTAAAACACTGTGTCACTGTATAGCCACAGAACAACTGTTATTACATTATGTGGTTTAACTGCTGTGATAAGTAGTTACCACATGGTTGTTAAAATCTAACAGTTATCAATATTTAAGTACGACATTTTGACATCGTTTTATATTACCACCTTAAGTTTATTAATTTATATACATCATGGTACACCTTTCAGTATTTGATTCAATGACGTAATTTCTTAGTTTTATTGTTTATTTGTATATATTTAACGATTAAACTGTTATAAAAGAAAATAATGATTTTTTGTTTTCCGATTATAAGTAAATTATCAATACCTAATTGATTGAATTACCCGATATGATAAAAAATTTAAAAAAAAATTAAATATTAAAAAGTCATTAGATAATGACTTTTTAATATTTAATTTTTTTTTTACAGGAGATCCTTTGACAATCCTGGGCCATCCTGAGATTCCCACAAAGTTACGTTTCTGCGAATTGCCCAACCCTATATGTATTGAACATTTTAATTTAAATTACTTAAAATTAAAACCAAAAATTGAATGGAAAGGTTTATCATGAGAAACTAACCACTCAATAGGACCCACGCACCTAATTTCTACAAACCACTGGTATTTGTTATAAAAAAAAAAGGGTTGAATAAATAATAAACATTGAAATAGCAGTAAAACAAAGTCTACATGATCTGTTGATATTAATATACAGAAAATAAATAAATTCAATTTAAAAACGAACAGTTTTGTCTATCCATTAAGAAATGTGGTCGATTGGCCAATTTCACATCCACAATAACACAGTAATTTATCTTATAATTAATAGGTAGTTTTATAGTTATATAATTACTCATTAAAAAATGTACCTACTACACTATACTATATTACTATTAATAATAATATTAATATTATTATAATGAATATAGCTAAATAGATTTACTTTTTGTGAGGAATGATTTTATAGATAATATTAAAAGTCAATATTATAGTAATTAGTGATTGCAATGTAATATAATATTACCAATTCAGTTTCACAGCTGATGCTTCAAAATTTTTAAGGAAATGTACAACCAAATATAACCAAATTTGAGAATTATTATTTATTTTTTAAAGTGATTGAAATACACGTATTTTTGTAACAATAAAGTAAAGTATAAAATACCTTTTGACTCGTTATATTTGATTTTGTTTAAATACAGTATAATATTATATATTATTAACTTATTATTTTATTATTAATCGATACAATTTGAAAAGAGCGTAAACCTTAAACATAAACGAAGAGCGGCACACGTGAGGGAGTGGACTAAGTCCATTTTTTTTAAAAAACACATTTATGCGCATCTCTTCTGGTTATATACTAATCAATAAGGCATTTAAATATACAGGTAGGTACACACATTTATTTTTACACGTTGGGATCCACCTTCTTAATTTTTCCCAGATAAAATACTGTGCATACTTATTAATAAAATCGTTGGTAATATAATATAACACAATATAATATACTATTAATATTAATAGTATACATTTTTAATTCTTACAAGAATCAAGGAATTTTAAAAACCTCTATAGTTTATACTTTATTTTTTCAACTGAGACATTATTGTTAACTAATTAGGTTCAAGGTTATCTTTCTTTATTTTTATTTCGTATTTAGATTATTTGGATTTTAAAAAACATTGTTCGTGAGCTTTAAATTCAATATTGGTACCTATATATTTTTGAAATCATTATAACACCTACCAAGCTAATCACAATAGTTTTAAAAACAATTTTTAATGAGAATTCTCACAAGAGAATTCAATAGTTTATGGCAATAATTTAAATTATTAAATAATAAGGGATAACATTAATAAAATGCATTCATTATATTCTTACAAAATATAACTGAATTGTAAATTAATGAAAGTTGAAGTTAATGTTTTTCAAACTTCAGAAAAAATTAAGGTAGTTACTTTACAAAATATACATTACTAAGTAATAATAAAATATAATATTATAATTTAATATATTATGCTACACATTATTCAGTTATTGAAAAAAAAATGATTTTCTTATTTTAGTTCAATTGTCTAAATATAATACAATACATAATATAAGTAAATTCTATACACAAAACTACGATACATATTATAAAAAACAGTTATAAATATAATTTTCAGTCAAATAAAATAAAAAATATTAAGTACCACAAAATATGTAACCAAATATCAAGGTGTTTCCGAGATTCAGTAACATACACTTATTTTTGCGAGGTAAATTTACCAGTGTATCAAACACTGGCCAACAAATAACCCTTTGGAATTCCCAATGCCCATGATACCGGACAATGATAACCCCGGGTACTGTAGCTTACCCCCTTGTTAAATTTATCGGTCGGCGGAATTTCTCTGTATAAATGGCTTCTGAAATATGTCCATTTTGAACATTCCAAAACCTGGTGGCGGCAAAAGCGCACCCCTCTCGTACATTACTCTCGTCGTTCACAACAGAATTTAATATTAACTGCTTTGAATGCGCATAGGGGTTGTTCTCGTATAAGATACACAATAAATTATTCGACAGGGAGCCATTTAACGGAGCCGGACCAAAGGGATGCTGTGGTTCTTGCATAGTTCTACTACCGAATCCATTCAATGGACCAAAATCCTCGGTCGTGGCCTACCTCACCGCCAATCATTGCTAAACAATTACCTTTGCCCCATTAATTAGTTGTAGTTAACAGAAACAATATTTATACATATAACCAGCCAGAGAACTTTATTATTTTTACTACCTACACTTATTTTTCTCGTCACATAGTAATATATAATATTGATCTGTAAACGTCATATATATATTTTTTTTTCTTAACGACCCTCTTATTGCGTGGAGCTAGGAGAGGTTACGAAATGGATCCACTTTAAAAATATAGCACCCTACTCGATCTCATCTCACCCACTAAACACCATCATCCCTAAACACTTGATAGTTCGAGTGTCTGTCACATTAATTATATCTGCAAGACTGCAATGCACTGTCGCATTAGTTTGCCGAGAATAGCCGGTTAGGTTTGGACAAAGAGGTTAACATTTTTCTTTCATTTCAAATTGTTACGATTTACCGATTCTGATATGAAATACATTTCAGTAAATTTGGGTCAACAGCTCGTTAGTAATTTAACGACACATGTGTTTTGACAGGCACTAAGCTTTGCATATATGAAACGGTAACATTCGTACAGTATTGGTCTACAAAATTCTTCTCGAATAGCATTAAGCTACGAAAGTTCATGTAACCCACAGATCCTTCCATTAATGAAATTTCAATATATAATATTATAGTAGGATATAATTTATTATTATAGGTATACTAAAACATAGTTAATCGTCTACAAGATTTTTTTAAAATCCTAATTCACTCTATGGTTGTGCGATTGCTCTAGCTACTGTATAAATGAATAATTTTTTAGTATATTCAACGTATCTAAGAAAAAGATTTTTTATTGGAAAACAATGTGTATAATAATAATGTATTATAATTTATAGTATTATCTAATCAAGTAGTAAAACGTTACAAAAATTGGTATTTTGTTATTAGATTCTGAGCGGAGCGAGGAAACTATTTTGGTTTTGCAATGGTATTTATTTTTTAAATTTTTTAAATTTTTATATCCTGTATACAAAATTTCTATCAGAAGGAGTGCTTCGATAACAACATATAGTACCTTATATTTTAGAAAATTGGATCAAGATGGTACTTTAGAGAGGTCATTTTTCGATTTTCTCAATAGTTATTTAATGTCACGGGAAAAACCACTGAAAAATTACAAAAAAAACGCTAAAAATGGGATTTTAATTTCCAACGCTTTGTTTATCACCATAGAAACGAATAAAAAAATTACGATATTATAATATTAATTCAACTTACATGATAAAATAAATAATAACAATATAAAATATCCAGACTGACAAACCATCTCCGCTCAGAATCGTTTTTCGTATACAATGATATGATATCATTGAATTCAAATTTAATACAATCCATTATACAGTGACCCAATTGTCACCTAATGTACAGCAGAGCGACATCTACTTACCTGCTTTTTTGTATTTGTATTTCAAAAATAATTTTAATATTATAAGTGTGTATTAATTATTTATATTTTACGACACAATTTTCACGTACATAATAATTAATATAATTTTAGACGAGTCTTAAAATTTACATTTGTTATTTTTTTGTTCAATATTCATGTTTATTATATTTATGTATATTGTATTTGAATACATGAATAGATAAAAAATTATTATTTAAAAAACCAGGATTTGGTATTCAATTAGAGGGCTGTAGTATGTTAAACACATTCAATCATATTTTATACTATCATATTTCTCGTACAAGCTAATAGTTATGCAATTAATTATATATTAATTATGTAATAGCTAATGCAAATTAAACAAAACTGCATTCTAAGGACCGCATTCATATAAAAAAAATTAATAATTATCTTATTATATATAGGTATTATATATGATATTATTATCAATATTTTTAAATGTTATTTTGTTGAATTATTATTGTTATGTTATAATTTGTTCACTAATAATGAATTATAATTTATGTTCCAAACCAATATATTAAATTACAAAACTATTGAATCATTCAAAACCCAAAATATTTTTTAAAAATAGTTTCAGTTCTAAGTATACATGTAGAAATTATTAATTTAACTATAATTGTATATTTAAATTCATTTTATTGTTTTTATGCAAACACTTTAAAATATGTATGGATATAATAAATAATAGAACGTTTTTGAACAAAATAATTTAAACAATAATTTATAGAACTGAATATTATATTATTTGAATTTAAATGAACGTTACTATTTTCATAATATTTTGTCTAAAAATAAAAAATATACGTATCATAATGTAACTTTATTTTACCCACATTTTTTTAAATAAATATTTTATTGATTATGTTTAAATTATGCCCCAAGAAGTAATTGTTTATACAACATTAAACAAAACTTTTAATACGTTTTTAAATCTATTTGTATTTATATTTTACTGCTTAAGTTTGTTTCGCTATTCATGTTCAAGTAAATGTATTAAAATGAGAAACCTTAAAACTAATAAATGTAGTTTATAATATAGTATGTTATTAATTATTGTTAAATAGTATTTACCTGACTCTTGAGCTGTCATGGAACGCTGCAGGATTGTCCGGCTCAGTAAATTTCGGTAAACTGCCTTGAAGCATGTACAGTCGAAACGTTAACAGTGCAACTGTCTGCAAAGTTTACAGTAAGTACATGTGAAATTACACTACGCATCTTTTATTTAAACGGAATCAATCTTTAGTGAGTGATGACAAGTGGTCTTTTGTTTTGTAATTGCCATATTTAATACAACATTAGAGATAGTTAAATTTAGTAAATAATGCTTAAGAGTATCGAAGTGATGATTAAAAAAAAAAAAAAAATTAGAAACAATTTTTGTTCCTCAAGAAATGAAATGCTATAAGAAAATTCTATAAAATGTGAATGCGTTGTGTCGATTTCAGCTTTCGATAAGTGAATTTACAAGTTATAATGATCATATCTTGTGAATTAAAAAAATAGAAGATATAGATGTTTAAATAAATAATGAAAAATTTAAACAGGTAATTACAAATACAATTTACGGAAGCATCATAAACCACACTATAATTATTATATACAAGTCTATATTGGATAAAAAAAAAAAACGCTGTACAACTTCTGAAATTGTACAAGGAATGTAGGTGGTTATAAGATATTATATTTGGTATCCTTTGAATTAAATTTACCAGTAAAATGTAAAATTAATAAATTTAAATTAAATTAAACTCAATTATTTTAAATAATAATATGCTGTATTATATCTAATGTTTAATCAACTAAAAAAATATAATATGTAAAACCGTATTTTAAAAATGTAATAAACAACGTACCGCTGCTATAGTTTTTGGAACCCTTCTTGTGAATGAATTATATTCCTCAGTCTGTTTGTGTTCCACCAATGACCTACAAATCAAATATTGTTTTAGTTGTTTAAATAATAAAATTTAAAATATCAATTTTCGGTCTGAAAATACAATTACATTTGTAATAATTGACTAATTGTACTAATCAATACATACTAACCTAATAGAAAATAGTAACTATTTTTTTTAAAAATAATTTAAAAATAATGTTCATAAATTAATTAAAATTAATCTTACGAGTTAAAAAGTTTAAGCTCTACGAGTAGGTATATTACACCAGATATTGTACAACAAACATAATTTTCATTAATAATATATCAATGTAATATTTTGTTTATTAATTAAATACTATAATATTATACTAAGTAGTTGTACAGCATCTAAATGTAATTTAAAAAGAGGATAAATAGAATTTAAAATTAAAATGAGGTACTTTAACAGCGTACAGCTAAATAAACAAAGCAAATAAGATTTTACTAACGATAGATATATATTGTTTTAAATGTAATTTCATAAAAAAGCACAAATAAATGTTGGTATATCAATTTAAAATCAGTGTTTTAAATTACTATTTATATCTACACTGTGTATATAGTATAATGAGTAATCAGGGTTAGTTATTTTAGGGAATTTGCAAGTTAATAACAGATGACTATATCGTTAAGTAGAGTTATATCTTTAAACGCTAAATGATTAATATTTCACACTCTATATTATATCAATGTTGTTAATAAGCTTAAATGATTTCAAAAAAAAAATTGATTGAATGATTTTTATTTCTAAGTAGCTACAAAATATTTTAGTTTTCTTACTTTTTAATATGGCCCCACGAAGAATATATGTCGTAAGCCAGATTTACTAAAAGGACCATTAGCCCGGTTTCTTTGGCCAACATTGATAACGCTCCAAATGTACAGCTAAGCAACACCCGTTCTCTGCGTTTCCATCGTGTGCTGTGATATAAAATAAAATAAATTATAAGACATAAATAATAAGTACGTACATCTAGTATAATAGATTTTGTGGATTTAAGTGATAAGTACAAATAAAATAATACAAATACTTATAAACATTTTGTTCACGGTAATCTACATTTATTTTTTTTTTTTGGTAAATACCTATGCAATTTATTTAGATCTTATTTGGTAAATTACAGTTTTGGAATATTTCAACTAAAAACGTATATATGGGGTGATTTAATAATACTTAAAATATGCTTATATACTTAATTAAAAACACCATAGATATAAACAATGAATATTACATGTTTAGCTGAAAAACAAATCTATCGCCGAAAAATAATATTTATTTTATAATATTTTATACCTAATACATTTTGTGGAAATAAATTCATTGGTTGGTTTAATTGAAATATATCAATTTGTGATAACTGCAGACTAAATTATATTACATTTTTTTATGATTCTGTTCTGTGACGCATTTTTTCCAAAATAGGTTGGTACTTAGTTGAATCAAAAGCGAGCAAAATAAGAGGTAATATTTTCTTTTAGTTATTACATTTATTAAATCTTGTAACAAATTAAAATATAATTTTTGCAGATAACAGTTATTTATTGTCCCGTTTTTAAACTTTTAACGTTGTGGTTTATGCTGAATGGAAACTAAAAATTCAACGAATTATACTCTTGAAAAATGTTAAAGGAAAGTGAATATCGGATATTATGTAATATCACAGCGTTGTTATCCCCCTTGGTATCTACTTTTTTAAACTCGCTTTTTAACAGATCTAATTTTGAAAAATAACATTTGATCAAAAATGTATATAAAATATGCATTTATATAAATATTTTTAAAATAATCAACATTCAGTCCGGATCGTTTTAAAACGAAAATCAAAAACTAAATTATTAATATTCATTGCCTAAGCATATATGGATTTTTAAACTGATCAATATAAATGAAATAATGATATTGAAATATTGAATTATTTATATTGGTTTGAAATTGTATCAATTAGACAATGTTATAAGTACAAGCGTAACATAATATCATGTATTATAGGTACAATTCCATATACAAATAAGTGAATATAAAAAAATGCATAATAAATAAATTGTTGTGTTTATAAATAAAATATCACAGTGGGTCATGCTTATCGATTATTTTCAGAAACAGAAACTACAATAAATCAAAAGGGTTATAATATTTCGACGCGAATGTCCACCAAAGCAATTATCAACTATTGTTTCCCATGACAAATATATTATATTATACATTGTATAGGTACATAATTTCAATACTGTGTACAAATTATACTAAGCATAGATATAAGAACTGGTTGTGAACAATCACAATCAATGGTGATTTGTTCATCAATCGCATTGTTTCTCGGCCAATGTGTACAGACCACAGGCATTGGATCTTGAAGTCATATCATATTTTATCGCCGAATGTCATCAAAGGGTTATGGACATCGTATATTATACGAGAAGGTTTAGGTACTTACCATTTTTTTATATAACAATAATACATATCGTGAATATTGTGATCCTATAATTCTTCTGATGAGGTTTCCTTTGTCAACGTGTATATAAATACTTAATTAATTTTGATTTTAATTATGGAAATACAGCGGTTTGAGAACGGTCATCCTTATGGTCAAGACCTTTTCCAGACCTTTTTGACAATCACAATTGAATGCGCTAAGTTTTTAAAATCCCACGCAGCGTTGCCAAAATATTATATACCATTAACACTTGTTATCAATTATTTTATTGCACGTTGTTTTATATGAAACATTTTATGTTTATATATTGACTAAACAGACAAATACTAAGACTTATTTCCACTTTTGGTGGGAATTTAGTTGCTTTAACTCCCGAAAATACCGTTTATACAGAGGAAAGATAGATAATCATAAGCAGTGGGTGTGCACCAAAAAAAAAAAAAAATGCACTGTGAGATTGTTGAAAGCAGAAGGTGACAATCACACTATCAAACAAGTTTCTGGTGAACACTGTCATTCTATAGTCTATACTATAGCCACTTCAAAATTTGAACGTCAGGTTTTATGGGGAAATTGTAAGAAACAGCTTTGAAATCAATTTCAATCAGACCAACAACAATTATTCGTACAGAACTCACAAAAGACATTAACACTTCAGTTTTTCAACATAAAGATTTCAAATCTGTACGAAAAGCAATTTACATCAAAAAAAGAAAACTATACACGGCTTTTTCAGATACCCTTATTGAGGGTGTTACTCGAAAAAATGAAAAATGATGATGTTGTTAAATATTATAGAGGTCAAAAATTTATTTATGTACACGACAGAGTATATTTAATATTTTGTACTACGAATAAATAAAATGTAAATTTCGTGGTAAATTGCACAACTATTTTTGCAGCCAACGCTTGCATGATATACACCAGATAACTTTCTACAAAATATGCATACCACCATATTATACATCGTTATCAACATGGATATTGTATTACAATAGTTTAATTTTTCTTAGAAAATAATACAAAATAAACTCACATCGACATGTGGAGTTATTTAGGACTTTTGCCAATAACTAAGTTTAAAGTTGTAGTCATTAAAAACATACATTTTGATTTTGAAATCAGCACGTGTGAAACATTACCAAGTGTTTAATTTCAGTGGGTAATATACTTAAATATACTTTAATATACTGGGTAATATACATAAAAAAGTCATTAAAAAAAAAAAAATAATGACTGTTATTATAATATAATTAAGAATATAAGAGTTTGGATGTGAAATTTCAAAACACAGATCACTACTAATTTTTTGGTTTGATGGTCGTTACAATGTTTCATTTCGAAACAGACATTTTTGGCCAGGTTTGTAACACGTGCTCAATCGTACGATTTCCATTTTAACCATTTTTTATATTAGGTATATTATTATATGTATAATGTATAATATCATTAAGCTCGGAAGCACTGCTATTATTATTTACAAACGACTCAGGGGCAAAGGTTTTATAATTTACGTAACTTTTACAACCCACGATAAGTAACATTTATTATATACTCATAAATTACAATTAATTTGTCAAATGTCGAGTACCTACACGGCTAAGTGGAGAACCCGTCATTTACGGACACCATTCACAAGTTTCCGTGTTATAGAGGTTTTTACACTTTCATTGTATGAAGTGTCGAATGAAAACAAATACAATCATAACCACTTGGTGGTAAAATATAAAATGTAAAGGCTGCAAAAATGTTATGTAACTCGTAAAGAAATTCGATGGTAAGTTATGTAACATTATCATCGTTTATAAGTATCATGATAATGGCTTAAACTGTTGGTCATACTCGTATTTTATCAGAAAAAAAGACAATATTTTCTGATAGAAGTTCTTCTGTTCACGCGTTACATCACGCCGTCGAGACACATCGCTATTACGTGCACAAGTTGAAGTTATCGGTTATCTGATTAACACAACATTAATGTATTGTTATTGATACTATATATAGACGGTCGTCGAAATCCTTACAAATGTCCTTATACTAATATGCATAATATACAGTTCATTAAAATCAATAAAAAGCACAACAACATTGTAATCTTCAGGGCAACACTGGAACTAGGCCTAGAGATCGGAACTGTAACATTTTTTTTTTTTTTTTTTTAACAATATTGAGATCGGAAATTAACGTTTTTCTCAAAAAATAATTTTTCAGGGATTCAAAAAAATATAATTTCTTACGTCACAGAATATTTTTGCTGGGAAATGCACCGATATTGTTACGGGCCAAGTGCAGAGAGCGGACGACGAGACCTTCACGACTGACAACCATACTACAGCTGATATTGGGTACACACGACGTTTAAAAATGAAAGAATGCCAGTGTATATTAATAATATATATATATATATATATATATATATTTATATAGTATATAGTAATAGTATAGTTATAACCTAGGTTAATTTTACACCCAGGGGTAAAAACATTTGAGGGTATTAGAAATCTGTGACATTGCGGGCTATACATAAACATGACACCAGCCAATTTTAAAATCGAAAATCATCATCATACTCTTGTGACCTGGTGCGGACTTGAAAACGGGTGCAACGCGATCACGCCCGTCCAGTAGACCTATATTATAGGATGGAGTAGAGCGTGGACACTAATGATTACACGTCTGTGCGTTAAAAACACCTCCTCCGCTTCACCGCCGCCGCGTCTAATCTGCCGACCGCGTGCGATGACAAACGATCGTCGGGCACAAAACTCCGCCGCACCTGGTGTACCTCTCACGGCGACGACACGCCCGTTAAAAATACTCGTTTCACACACACACACACACACACACACACCCACCCACACCTACACCCACACCCAAACCCAAGAACCCCGGGTTATATATATATAATAATATATAGATAGATATACGCGTATGTATTCAACTCGCGCGAGGCTTAAATAAATGCTCGACAATTTACTGGCACTTTGCGCACAGCTGCTAATTCCTGCACCCTGAGGGCTATCATTCATGCTTAATCATACGACGGCACTGCGTCGGACGCGAAGGGACGGCTGCGGAGGTGAAAAAAAAATGTAAAAAACCTTACTGCAGGTACTGCACTCGTGGCGCTCTTCAATTATTCACGAAAAAAAAAATAAATAATAATAATAATAAATAAATAATTAAATAATGAAAAGAAGTGCTCGGCCGTGCAGAGGAAAAATAAATCTAGTGATCGATACACCGGCTACGGCAGCGGCGGTCAGTCATCATTGAAGAGATTAATAAAAAACCCAAGCGCGTTGCATGCAGTAAATTAGTGAGGATGGAAGTTCTGTTTTATACCGTTTTCACCACCACCGTCGGCAAATAAGTCGGACACTTCGATAATGGCTGTAATTTCTGAGATCCGATAAACTAATATTATGACCGCAGATGCATAATAAAAAACAAAACTGACGATATTAAGTGATCAAAACGGTTTGTTTGGAGGCATTGTATGTTTTTCAAAAATGTTTACAGTTTGGCCATCCTTTCGTACTGATTAATATTACCATTTTGCATATTCTAACAATTTATTAATAGTCTTTTATTATTTTTTACTATATTCCACGCCTTTGTCACCGGTTACCGGTAATTTATGTACTATAATATTTTAACTAGTATCGACTGTAAGAGGTTAGATAATACTTATAAAAAAATATGATTATGATATTATGAATTTTATATATTTTTTTTATTCTAATAGTTTGCATATTATGGAAAAAGTTTATTTTTTGGTGACGTTTAGCACTTTTCAACATTTATGTGCAATGTAAATATTTGTATTGCTTACATAAATATAGCTAAAAATATACAGTATAATATACTATAATACTATGTTATTTTATAGGGAACGGATTTCATTGTAATAATGAATAAAACAATATACAGTTACTGCAGGTGTCAAGTGTAACTCATCATTGAGTAAGCCACTGTAATGTAATTGTTCAATTCGAATTCAATGATAAATCATTGTGTACAAAAATCGATCTGGTGACTCTTAAGCTAAATATATTTTATAGTATACCGGGTGATTCTTTTATCATTGAACACTCATTATTTCAAAAAGTGTAAATATTTTTGAAATATTTTTTTACATAGTTTCAAGTCGCTTATAAAATACGCTTATAGAAAACGTTTTTCTTAAAAATTTATATTTTCAAATATTTTTTATCCTTATAATTTTTTAAGTTTTTTACTTTTTTGAATGACAACATTGGGTTTTAATTTTATATTCCAAAGCAGAATATTTTTCTTAGTATTTTGATACATTAAAATCGAATTTGGGGCGAGTAGTTTATGAGGTATAAATATTCTAAGTTTAGA
>NC_042494.1:57141421-57143270 GCF_005508785.2 Acyrthosiphon pisum
AAAAAATGTATTATAAGATTTAAAAATTTTAAGAAATGACAATTGGTCATCGTCGTTATATATCTGGAATAATAATAATTTATTATTTTCTGTTTTTATAATATTATTTTAATATACAAAACAACATTCATCTTATTATTATATGAATTGAGTTTTTTCTATATATTTAAGTTTAATTGGATATGATTTTTGATCTCGATTCAAAATTATGTGCTAATACATATTATCTTTAATTTATTTAATCGTAGGTTTTTTCTCAACAACTATTTAATTTTGATCTTTCAATTTTACAGTATTAAAAATGTTTACTATACGCAAATCATTTCCAGTTTTTATTTTAATTACATAACAATCTAAATTAATCCTATTATATGCAGACAATTTAAATCTATTATATTATCAATGTAGAGTGTTACATCACAATTTCGATAGTCAACCAAACTTATAAGCAATTATTTAAATATAATTTTTCATAGTAATTAGAACATCGGCTGCCTTTTAAAAAAAAGTTCTGATTTTTCAAAATATTAAATTTTTTTTTTTTTATAATTTTAACAAGATATATACAATCTGTACCCGTTAGGCACAATAAGAATATGTGATATAATATTTTGTACATGAAATCGTGAGGGAAGAAGCCAACCAGTGAAGGCACTACCTAATTGTAATTAATAATATTATAATGTAATAATATTATTTATATATATATTTTTTTTTTTTTTTTTTTTTTTTAATTATTTGGATTATTCATTTAGTAAATCACGACACCAATTTCTTTTTAGTCGACGTGAGGGGTTGCCTGGAATTGTGCGAGAAGCTAAATTGGATATAAGGGGATTAGGATGATATGGAAGTCTGTTATGAAATCTTTTGTAATATGTTATGGCTTCAGCATGAACAGTTTTTATGTTTAGATCTGTGTGGAGAGAGTAATTGGAGACATATGGTGGGGCTTTAGGGATTAATCTTAAATTTTATTTTTGAACGGGTTGGGATTTTATTTACATTAGATACTTTCGCCATTGCCCCACAATTGTAGGCCATAAGTCCACATGGGCTTGATTAATGACTTATATATGAGAAGTTTGGAGTTTAATTTAGTGTGTTTGTTAGATATTAGTGGTTTAACTGAGCGTAGTCGTTCGTTTAGGGCGAGTTTTTTAGCTTTGATATGGGGTCCCCAGGTCAGGCGACGGTCAAAGATTAGGCCTAAGTACTTAACCGATTGGGATGAAGGGATAGGTATGTTATTGAGAAAGACTTCTGGGCAGGGAGGGAGACAAAATATTAAATTTAAAAAAAAGTTTTGAAAAATTTTGAAAAGCTAAAATGGATCCATACATTATGTTTGACAGTAAAATAATGGAAACTAAATTAATATTTTTGCAGATTATACATTTTGAATCAAAAGAACATCCAGTTCTTACAATATAGAAATCTAAAAATTAATAGGTATTATAAATTTTGAAAGTACCTAAACATTTTTTAATTAAAATTAACTTAACACGTGTAGCACATGATGTGTACAATGTGTATATTGCATGTTCAATTATTAAAAAAAATAAAACTTATCAATTAATTATATTAATTAATAATTATATTTCAAAGTATAATACTTACTCATGATACGTTAAAAATGACAATAGAAAAAATAGACACGCCAATACGTCTGCTCTTCCGACGATTCTCGTTACCTGAAACATTTTTAAAACCAATGAGACACGTCTTGTGCACAATATTCTTATCTAACGTAATATTCAATAACCCAAACAATGTAGGTAACTCTAAAATCTTTAAACATATTCTATATTATACAATTTATGTAAACGAAATAATGTATATTTTTTTA
>NC_042494.1:57143320-57148364 GCF_005508785.2 Acyrthosiphon pisum
TCCGCTCATCTAATCTTTCAATATTTATAACTCATAAACTACTCGCCCTAAATTTGATTTTCATGTATCAAAATACTAAGAAAAATATTCTGCTTTGGAATATAAAATTAAAACCCAATTTTGTCTCTCAAAAAGGTAAAAACTTAAAAATTATAAGGATAAAAAATATTTAAAAATATAATTTTTAAGAAAAACTTTGTTTTATAAGCAACTTGAAACTATGTAAAAAAATATTTCCACATTTTCAGTGGTTAATTTGGAAATAAAAAAGAAGGGGAACTCTGCTGATGTTGGATAAAGTAGCGTTAGACACAAAATTAATCTTCACATTGCAGATTTCAAAGTTCAAATACTTATAAAAAACCGTGTGTATGATGTTGCGATGAATCTCATATACAAGTGCTATACCCTGATATACTGTATTGAAAAAAAGTAAAAAGTAAAAATAAAACACCTAATTGTAAAATCGCAATTTGATCTTAACCTATAACAAGTGTAAAACGAGCACAACAGTACATAATGAAAATCGATATTTTAATCATCATTAAAATCTTATAATACAATACAAAATTTTTGCGTAAGTGTAGTTGGTGTATCAATAATAATAATAATAATAATAATGGCTTTGGAAAAAAAGGGCTGAAATTCAGCTGATGCTGGCCGATTAATAATATGATGGCCTACTCGCTGGCTAGTGATAAACGATATTGTGTTTTAAACTGTCGGCAACATTCTAGGACGAAATTCGGGATCGGCTCATTTGCAATATTCTGACTACCTACGCGTACTATCCACCGTGGAATTGGCTGATGTGAGATATTATCTTAATAACGAAACCGACGGCCAAATCGAAACTATCATCGAGGACATCAGTGACAAAATCATCTCAACAATATCGCAGACGAAGAGGTGGAAACGAGATAGACCACTTTGATCAGGATGTGACGATCGACGACTTGGCAAGGCGTTTGCTTTATGGTACTCATTTCGCGGACGGTATTATATTCTGTGCACAATACGCGTAAGGTCCTTTGAATGCCTCTCCACGCGGCAGAGACAATATATTTATTCTTGTCGTTCGTAAACGTGAAGTTGTTAACGGTGTTGCCCCCCCCCCCATGGGTCAAGCCAGCCGAAAAAATTTCCAAAAAAGTTTCTCACTTCTACGCCCCTAGCCTCCTGCGCCTTGTCACTTCGCACTACTGCCGCTGCCCGAACTCCCGACACTGGCACAACCACGTCGTCTTCATTTCCTCAACTAGACGATGATTCTAGATCTACAGGATTGGTTGGGGAGATTGAATATGACGTGGCCGTGTAGCACCGGCAGTACAGGCAGCGTATTAGTGCGAAGTGACGAGGCGCAGAGTTTTCATGATTTTGATGAATTTGATCAAGTGAAACAATTTTTATCAAAAATATTTTTAAAAAAAATTACAAAAATTCAAAAAATATCTCAAAATGAGTTAAAATATATAAAAATGACCATATATGGAAAATGCTAGTATAAATATTTGGTGAACATTTCAAGTACTTACGGTTTTTAATTTAGAGTTACACCAAAAAGATAAAATCGATTTTTTTCAAAAATTGGTTTACAAAAAATGTCTATATTCCTTAATTTTTTTTTTCCTAAACTTTCAAAACTATAAATTTAACTTATAAGATTTTTATTTCGACCTTTCAAATGCACTAACTGGATTCACTTTTCTATTAGAAAATAAAAATAATTTATTAATCGCTATGCTTAATTTAAAATGTGGAATGCCAAATATCTATAAATAAAAGAGTACGGATATTTTTTAAATTATACCGTGTTCTTATATCATCTGCGATAATTTGCTTATGAATTAAATGAAATTTGATTTTGTAGAGAACTGGCTTTGTGAAAAAAAAATCCTGTTTTTCCATATAGTTATTAATTGAGAAATGTTCTGGAAATTACTTTACTTTTCACTCTCCAAACTAACAACTAGATTCACTTTAGATAGAACCAGAATAAATTCTTAAGTTTGAAATCAGATTATTTTTTACGGACACAAAAAAACATCATTGGAAATTCAATGAATTATTCACCTCTACTCAGAATCCAAAACGACAAACAGACTTATAGTAGGTACCTATTTAATTGTTGAGACGATACAAAAAAATGTATTATAAGATTTAAAAATTTTAAGAAATGACAATTGGTCATCGTCGTTATATATCTGGAATAATAATAATTTATTATTTTCTGTTTTTATAATATTATTTTAATATACAAAACAACATTCATCTTATTATTATATGAATTGAGTTTTTTCTATATATTTAAGTTTAATTGGATATGATTTTTGATCTCGATTCAAAATTATGTGCTAATACATATTATCTTTAATTTATTTAATCGTAGGTTTTTTCTCAACAACTATTTAATTTTGATCTTTCAATTTTACAGTATTAAAAATGTTTACTATACGCAAATCATTTCCAGTTTTTATTTTAATTACATAACAATCTAAATTAATCCTATTATATGCAGACAATTTAAATCTATTATATTATCAATGTAGAGTGTTACATCACAATTTCGATAGTCAACCAAACTTATAAGCAATTATTTAAATATAATTTTTCATAGTAATTAGAACATCGGCTGCCTTTTAAAAAAAAGTTCTGATTTTTCAAAATATTAAATTTAAAAAAAAGTTTTGAAAAATTTTGAAAAGCTAAAATGGATCCATACATTATGTTTGACAGTAAAATAATGGAAACTAAATTAATATTTTTGCAGATTATACATTTTGAATCAAAAGAACATCCAGTTCTTACAATATAGAAATCTAAAAATTAATAGGTATTATAAATTTTGAAAGTACCTAAACATTTTTTAATTAAAATTAACTTAACACGTGTAGCACATGATGTGTACAATGTGTATATTGCATGTTCAATTATTAAAAAAAATAAAACTTATCAATTAATTATATTAATTAATAATTATATTTCAAAGTATAATACTTACTCATGATACGTTAAAAATGACAATAGAAAAAATAGACACGCCAATACGTCTGCTCTTCCGACGATTCCCGTTACCTGAAACATTTTTAAAACCAATGAGACACGTCTTGTGCACAATATTCTTATCTAACGTAATATTCAATAACCAAACAATGTAGGTAACTCTAAAACCTTAAACAATATTCTATATTATACAATTTATGTAAAACGAAATAATGTATATTTTTTATACAGCGTTTTGAACTAATAAAATATTTTCATATATTATTATTATTGTTTAATACATTTTACGTAATTCTAATGTTTATGATTTTATCAAGGGAAAAGTTTAAAATATCGATTTTACCATAACGCATTTTTACGTGCAAAAATATATTGTTTTTGCACGTAAAAATGTCAAAACATCGCATATATAAAACTTGTAGTTTGCCGGTGCAGATCGATGGTTAAATATGGGTTGCGGTACCTACATAATACATAGAGAGCGTGTACCTACACCATTGAATAACAAAAAGAATAACCAAAAGGTTAGGTCCTTTTGAACGAATTCGGCTGGTTGCATGTCATGTGCAATAATATTGTCGTAAGCACCGGCGTATAGTAATGCGTACGTTTTTAGATTATAATAATTGGAGGGTTGATCTCGAGGTAAATGATAACGAAAATATCGAAACTAGATTCTCGGGAAAGCGTCATTAGTGTTGGAGAAGACGCGTGCCGGATATAGTCTGTTGATATTTTGAAATTAACTTTATTTAGGAGGAGTATTATACTAACTTTATTATAGTGATATACAAGTAATATTGGACAAATAGTTTTTTTAACTAATATACTCGTTTAAACTTTTGAGTTTAGACGAACCTATGCATATTTCGCTCAGCGCTTAAGCACTCGTAGTAGGTATAACAATATGTATTTATAAAAGATTTGCGCACTTCCTCCTCTATATAAGACCCAAATGTTTGACGTCCAAGTGGAATTTTGAATATTAAATGTTTATACTAAATAATAAAACACGTAACTAAACCAAATGTATGATTTAATAACATAATATGCAGGAAATATTAGAGGGATCGGTGGTGGACATAGTTTTTGAGGAGTTCAAAATAGGCAATTTTCAAATTGCTTGCAAATGGGTCTTGTAAATATGCGCGTGATCATTACGTACGTGTATCGCTGTGTGTAAAATAAAAGGTAAACAATTTATCCTCAATTGTATGTACTTTTATTCCATCCTACCGATCGACCTAATAATGCGATAATATTTCAAAAAACTGATCTGAATTTGTTATCTGAGTGCACGGCAGTGCGCCAGGCCAAGTTCCAACAATGCCAGTGTATCTTTACACGAACCAATTCGCCCAGTTTTTCTAACATATATATCTCTGTTTCCTCTTAAGATAAACTTTTAAAATTTAAAACACAGACTAATCTCGAGTAGTTTAGGACGCTGTAAGAAAGTGAACCCTTAATATTGTGCCATCTCAAAATGGGAGGATTTCAAAATTTGCAAAATTGTTACTGACTCACTCACTAATCATCAAAATTATAAGACACTTTCCGTATAGGTAGAGACGTGAAATTTGGCGCAAAGGTAGGTCTTACAGTGTAACTTAAGGGAAAAATCTAAGAATTGAATTTTTTTCAAAATTAATACCGCTTCAGTGAGTGTATTTCTAAATGTATGAAGTGGCGCGCTTAGCACGCATAAACGTTTACTTTCAAACAGCGTTACAATATGGTAATAAAAAATTGTTTGTAGTTGGCTTATATAAAATATATTATATTTATAAAACATAATAATGTTTTCGTATATTTATTTTATTATTTTACAAAATATACAAGAGAAAATCTACGACATATAAAAAAAAAATAATAATAATAACACGTCGTCCACGATGCTGAAGCCCGCAATAATAAATGATATCCCCCAACAAAAACATAACCGTGAAAAATGCCAAGTTCCAAATTCCCTACCAAAAAAGTCAGCCTATCAAAGTAAAGAAATCTACACCGTGGCCAAGTCTGCTATTTTTTAATT
>NC_042494.1:57148414-57208455 GCF_005508785.2 Acyrthosiphon pisum
AAAAATAGCAGACTTAGCCACAATGTAGATTTCACTACTTGGATAGGCTGACTTTTTTGGTAGAGAGTTTGGAACTTGGCATTTTTTTCACGGTTATGTTTTTGTTGGGGATAATGTCTATACTCCTTTTCAAAAGAGAATATACCAGTCGGCGACCAATTGATGTCCGGCAGCGTGCATTCCCCACCAATTTCCCATTGTTAGCGTGATCACGTGGTTTTTGACGAACCAATCGAATCATTCGACATGCGCGAAAGCGGTATATTCTCTTTTGAAAAGGAGTATACTTGAAAATAGTCAGTCCACATTTTAAGATTTCTGATTTAAATTCCGAATAATCAAAGATAATAATCCAAAATTTCAAAATATTCAAACTAAATTAATAGTTGTTGTTGGAGAGGGGGTAGGGCGTACAATTTGGAAAAAGTGGACTGATAGACTCTATATAACTCCATATATATAACTCCACTAGACATAATTACGAATCCAAATCAGTTTTAAAAAGTATTATCGCGTTACTAGGTCAATCAGTATGATGGAAGAAAGATTGGTATGTTTTGGTTAAAATAACAATTATCTGCAGCCACCGACTTAACAGTAAACATAATATTATAACTATGTTTTAAGGCTATACAAGGAATTTTATTTCTGACAGATTTTTCGTAAGGTTTTCGTGGTCACGGTACTTATTTGAGTTATTAACATAAACATATATAATATGATTCATAGATTTTTATTGTGGAGGAAAAATATCAAGTAGCTTGATAATGTTTTTTTTTTCATTTTGTATAATATTATGCAGTGACAATAAGTTACTAATCCCTACCAATAATATTTCTAAATTACAACAAAAATAACAAAAATAGTTTTTTTGCGTTGAAATATCCAATTTTTTCAAAATATAATAATTAATAACGAATTAAAATCAGTTTTAAAAACGATTATCGCATTACAAGATCGATCAGTACGATGGAAAAAAGATTGGTAGGTATGTTTTGGGTAAAATAACTGTCCGCCACCGACCACCCTTAAAAATTAAATAGAATTATCGATAACTCCATATCATAAGTTTTTATCGACATAGGTAATTTTAGCTTTATTAACAACTGAATGCATAATATTCTTAATTTATTATTTTATGCTAGCAGACACAACAATGCGTTGCTATTGCTATGTTTTTGTTATTATGCAAGCAGCATATTATCAGGTAAGCAATCTACCTGTGGTAGATTGCGGACTCCACATGGTGCGTATGTAAGTGTATAATTTAACTCTAATAAGTATCAAAAATTTGGTCCACCGAAACCGTGGTTCGGTTATGTACTAAAATAGTCAGGTTTTTCGCATTAATAATAATAACTATTATTATTAAAACTAAATAAAACCAATAGCAACCATTTATAAACAAAAAAAAATAATAATCATAATAACAATAATAATCTCAAAATCCCTTTTTGAGAACCTCCCGGGATTAGACCTCTTATTTACCTTCTTTCAGCCTATCTTTTTCCTCGAGGTCTAATCCATCTCCGTACCAAATTTCATCGCAATCGGATGAACGGTTTAGGAATGTACAAAAGACACAGTCAGTCACAAACATTTTTTGTCTTTTATATAAATATATCGACAATATGTATTTATTCATACTAAATTATTGCTCAGTCATAATATTATATTAAGGAAATTGTGTTTGATAATATATAAAAATAAAATAGTAAAATAGCCATAATTTTCAATTTTTAACATCCCCTGGTGATCGGATGGGCTTAATATTTAATAATTATAAATTATTGCCTCGTACACCGGCCATTTAACATGTATATTGTAACACGTTAAGTACATACACTACGCGTAATAATATTACACGCTGTGTACGTGAGAGACACGAAGACTATGGAACTTTCTGCACGAGGAAGGGAAAGCTAACCTAACCGAACCACGTGCCCTTGTCTCCAAAAGTGCGCTACTATTCGTCGACGATAGAGGAGCGTGACCACAATGGTGTAACGAGATTAAGGGCGATTCGAAGCACACTCCGCCGCCGCACGTACATATTGTCCAGGCCTTTGACCGTCGAGGGAAATTACACAGAATGGCAGAAAATTCGTCTCGAGTCCGAGACGACGAAAATAAAATTGGCGGAAAAAATAGGAAAGTCATTTTCACCGCGACACACACACGTGATTGGAAAGACGGAATGGCGCGAGCTTGCGCAATTAAAACGGTAAACGTCTCCGGGGCACCATTATTACAGCTCTATATAATATGTCTCTATATATATACACTTGCGTATACCACGACCACGGTGCTGGCCTAGTCATACTGCGGCAACGTATAGGAAGGTGTATATATATACACTATTATCATTTCACCGAAATTTCGTCTACCTACGTCGATTATTTCGTGTGCTGTGTTTGTTCGCCGGCACCACCAACACCGTACGTTCAAAATAATCTAACGTCGACAATGGCGACGACAACTTTTAATTAAAATCACCCCTGGGGACTATATACGCGTAAAAGCTTCGCATGGAGATGCCGGTGACTTTGGCCATTATATTACACACAAAGAGTTACTGCCCCGGAAATCCGCACACGTCGTAACAGATTAAGCCAAGTTCCCATCGACAGTTTTTCCAGGAGACAAAATACCACGTGGCACTGAAATCTCTGATATAGCTGGCGGGCCACTACCACCGCCTGCGGAGTGGACCAGTATATTAAATTTTGTGGGAAAAACTTACTGTCAACCATCGATCAATAACAAACGCGTAGTAGCATAATATTATAGTTGTGTTTGAAACCCCATCTTCGACTAAATAATATTATGTAATTACATATAGCTGATAAATTTACTAGCAGCGAGTTGTGACTGCACAATATTACTACCTTATTCATAATAATCTAATAAAATACTCGTATAAATGTATAATACGCTGGGTATGACGTAAGTACCTACTAAGTTGTAAACACCTTGCATTTCACATTATATTTTTATATTATTCATAAAAGTGAGCAATATAAAACGAATAGAGTGACGTACAACAATATTACTAATAACTATTTAAATGTAATATACGCTTAAATCATTTCGATTAATATTTTCTCTTTTATTAAATGCAATAAATTAAGTGATTGTGTTGTGAAATATTTGGAATTTATCTTAAAAAATAAAATAAGTAAGCGATAGTAATTTTGCATCTCAATAAATCTATAAAAATAAATGATATACCCAATATTAACGATATTACTATTTTTACTAGGTAGCATAATAATTAATCAGTCTTGTTAACTGGAGTCTGGAATCAACAGAAAATAAAGTTATGAAATACAATAGCTGGAGTGAGAAAATAAACAATTATTCATGACATATATTATAATATACAAGAGGCAAGAAAAAGTTTTCACGCATCGTCAAAGATCCTTGAACATTAGTGATAAAAAAAAGGAGTTGGCTAACCGAGAGTTTTCGGCCTGAAACTTTTGGCCATTCATTGCTTTTTTTACACAAGGACGCAATAAAAAAAGGTATCAAAAAGTCGGCCAAGCATCCCAGAAGTCGGATGTATATCATTTGAAACACTTTTTAGGTAGATATTTTATTATTATTATTATTATTATTATTATTATTATTATTATTTATTTTTTTTTATTATACTCCTGACCAAATTTGTTGTTTTCTTTACACCACTGCCACATCATTTGCAAACCTAATAACATTAAAGTGAATGTGAACATTTTCGATCACTGTTGCTCCCTTCCAATGACCTTGGAATAACGATAAATCCGTAAATGTTTAAACGACGAGATAGCTGTAAATATACAGGAATAAACAGATTCAGGATTCCACGAACCCGTTCCATTCATGGAACATAAATCTTCAACCCGTCGTCTCCCTATTATAAATGTATTATTTTCGTCTTATTTTTTTTTTTAAACAACCTTTCCACCCTATAACTACTGATATTTTTAATTGATAATTATTTACATTGAACTCTGTTGCCAGAGTCATCATACAAAGTGATATGTATTCCAACTAAACACAATTAAAGGGATAAAAAAGTAAAAAATAGTTATAAAAACTACTCAAAAGGAACCATGTAAAATAAATACAAGATTTTTGACCCAGTTAAAATTGTTTGAACAATATTTATGGAAAAAATCAGGTAAGTGGATGTCGCTCTGTTGTACAGTAGATTACAAGTGGGTCATTGTATATTGGATTGTATTAGACTTGAATTCAATGATATAATATCATTGTATAAGAAAAACGATTCTGAGCGGAGACGGTTCGTCAGTCTGGATATTTTATATTGTTATTATTTATTTTATCATGTAAGTTTAATTAATATTATAATATTATAATTTTTTATTCGTTTCCATGGTGATAAGCAAAGCGTTAGAAATTAAAATCCCAATTTCAGCGTTTTTTCGTAATTTTTCGGTAGTTTTTCTCGTAGCAATAAATAACTATTGAGAAAATCTAAAAATGACCTCTCTAAAGTACCATCTTGATCCAATTTGCTAAAAGATAAGGTACTATATGTTGAAATCGAAGCACTCATTCTGATAGAAATTTTGTATACAGGATATAAAAAAATAAAAAAATAAACACCATTGTAAAAACAATAGCTTCCTCGCTCCGCTCAGAATCTAAAAAACTAATACAAATATTCATTTATGATTAACACAAAAAAAAACAATAGGTACCTCTCCATTTTTTTGTATACTTGTATTGCGTAAAAATGTTCGTGTTGCCTGGTTATTTTTAAAAGTATTGGGAATTTGTTAGTTTTGGCCCTCCAATGTTCCAACTAGAACCAATTTCCTACTTGAAACGATCACCCTTAAAGTGGAAAATCAAAGCATTTGTATTGCCCCAAAAGTGACAAAGGTCTCAAAACTAAAAAAAAATATTAAAAAACACATCTTTGTAAAATCAACACATTCATCGCGCCACATTAGAATCTGAAAATAATATATGAACACAGTTTTATTATTGACGTTTTATTTTCAAATTTGGACGAAATTAATTATTTAAACGAAGAATTACGATTTTAGTTATTTTCTTGTAATATAAAAATATTATTCGTGGTAGGTACTTGAAACTTTTAACGTACCTATATTATTATATTTTATACACATAGTGACATTTTAAAATGTATTATTTTCAGCTAAATTTAATTCAACCTCTACTGTAGTATTACTAATAGTAATATAAATTAACTAAACAGCAATAAAAACATATCATAAAATATACTTAATAATATAGGCTTATTAATATATAATACCTAATGGTCATCACTCAGAATAATTGTTTTACAATATATTTTACATAATACTAAAATGTTTTACTATTGTATTCAAATTGAACACATATATTACAGTGACTTAGTTCTCAATTACGAGGTATCTACTTAAACCTTTTTTTGCTTTGTTTACTCACCGCTTCTGTGTGGATCGGATGGACAGCGAAAACAATTCCAGCTAAAAGTCCATATTTATGTTCTAATCCGGCAACTGAAATGCACAGGCGGGCAAACAAAACGCTACAAAGGCCATGAAGTATAACGTTAACCACGTGAAACCACACAGGTTGAAGTCCAAATACATAATGGTTCAATCTGTAACACACAAAAACACATTTTCAATGTACAAATAAACACAGTTCATAAGTAGTAGGTACGAATAATTTTAACTAAATAATATATTATTTACTGGCAAATAAGAATCAAATACTTTTTTGACGACAAGTTTGTATTTAACGACAATCTAAACAATATTATGAGTAAAGGTCTAACATGTTTATAGGTTTCCTAAAAATATGTCGCAAAAATACCATAACCCAAAACCACTATGATGGGTCTCTTATCTGAATAAATTAATGTAAAAATCTTTAAAGTTAGCATTAATTAATTAATATACTAATATTTTACTAAACTACATTTATCAATGTATTCAAAATAATTTCCTTCGACTTATACGCCACTATGGCCAATCGTTAGACATACCTATACATTTAAATTATGGTGAAATTCTAATTTAAAGTGAGAAATTACAATATGCAGAAATTAATTAGGTACATTAATTATTTTTATTTAAACTATTAAATTATCTAAAGTATTAGAAAGAGTCAATTTTAGATTGAGAAAAACAAATTTGTTCTATTTATAAAATATTTCTCATATTAATGTTAAATTATCACCAAAGAATATCCTTGGAAGTAGCTTTTATTTCAGATAACTTAATTAGTTAAAAAATGTATTAAAATCCTTATTATAATTAGGTACTATTTTATGCAGCAATTAAGTTAACTCTATATAAAAAAAATATAGGTATTAAATTGTTTTTGTCATTTGTTATCAAACAATAATATATTCAATATATTGTATTGTTAACTTTGACATGCATTGAATAGCAATTAAGAATACATAATATATAAAATTTGTAAGTACCTATAGGTTATTATATGGATACAGATTTATATGAATAGTAGGCAACCTAATATTTCCACCTAAAATATATTATTATGTTCATAATTACATGATTGTTTTTCTCTCTTATAGGTAGTCTTATGTTTATTATATACAATAATATGATTTAACAATATTTACTTATTTAAATTACATTATTTTTAAGCTATTGCATAATTTTTATCACGGGCTTGGCGTGATCACTGAAAAATTTTTTTTCGTAACGAAAAAGCGTGACCGTAAGATGTTATTATTATTTTTGTTATTTACAGTCTAACCAGTTGCTAAGCAAAAAAAGTCTCAAATAAAATATTTCCGTACGGTGTTTAGCTACCATTATCAAAAAAAAAAAAAATCATTTTGTCACTTCGGTCGTCGCGCTCAAAAAGTGTAACTTGAATTAATATCATACAAAAATAAATAGTTATTACAGTACATGATATTTAGCTACAAAATTGGTAGCAATTGCTTTTTGTTTTTCTAACTTATTACTTTTTAGTTAGGTATATCGGAATTGTATTAATTAATAAATAGTGTATTAATACAATAAATACTAGACCTAGGAGAGTGAAACATTAAAATAATTTCAGAAATATCATAACATATTTCATGACATGAATAAAATTACGATAAATTGTTAAAATTAATGTATTTGATAAACGGTTGCCTACGAGTCCTTTTTTGATCACAGTCAGAACTTAATTAAAACTGGTAATATTTTTATAACTTTTTTCCGCAAATATATTTTCTTCAACTAGCTATTTATTCTACTGTTGTTAACAATATTTCTGAAACCAACTCAAAACCTAAAAAGTGAACACATTCAATTACAATCTGTATTCAATTGCCAATCAAAATATCCAATTAAAAAACGCAAAGTTTCTACAACAATATTGTTGTTATTAACGTCTTAAAATATGAATAAAATATATAAATACAAAATTGTTTCAATTAATATAGAGTTTCAAAACAATACAAGAAAGCGCATGAAATAATTATTATTTTTCAATTTAAATTGTTATTTTATAAAATAATAACATAGTATTTTTATAAATAAGAAAACTTAAGTAAGTAAATGAAAACAATATCCTAGTTTATTTATAATTTATGTTAAAATATTATCTACACTAATATTATTTACATTTGAATTTAATTCTACTAAGAATGTATTATTTGGTATGTATAATTTGTAATAATTTAATGACACTCACTCGACTCTTAATTGGCAATTATAATTACCAAAGTTTTGCGTCTTTATCATTGGGGTTGCACTCCTGCTATGCATAATAATTTAGGCTACCTCTAGTAAGTCTTTTCTCAGGTTGTATATTATTAATGTTTAAATGATTTTAAACAAAAATAAAATAACAGTCAAAAAACATTTAAAAACGAAAAATAAACTTTAAATTTGACCTTAAATTTTCAATATTTATGGAGCGCTGGAGTTTGAATATACCTGAAGTAGGTATCTAAAAATATTTGAAAACTGAATATTTTATTTAAGTTAGATCTAGCAAATTACTTTATATTGTAATAATTTAACTCTTTAATGTAAGTTATTAGCGTATTTTACTAAGTAGAAATAGTTTCGATGTTTGTATTTGAACGTATACCACCTTCTAAAAAGGAGGTAGTATGTATATTTACAAGTATGAGAGTATCTAGCCTGAACAAATTATCATATAATCGATGTTACATTGTTACAGACTTGAATTTAATTGTATGTTTGTTTTATATTTTTTTGTTGAAAAGTCTAAAGCTTTACAAAGCTGTAAACCATTACAAACCACAATTAATGGAACTAGTTAAATGTTTAAAAAAGAATCCCTGAACTATTATATAAATTAAATTGGTTTAAAATATTTGAATAAAATGTAAAAAATATTAAATATATAAACGGTAAAAATGTAAATTAAGTGATATTTAGTTGTGAAAGTGTGAAAATAATGTGATGCTTAAATTCAGGGGCATGATAAGTTAGTAGGCTTACAGGTAGTCACGTCGTCTTATATATATATAGTGACTGATGACTCATGATAGTGTTACAAAGATTATGTATACCTAATATGAGTAAGTAAGACCACTTCACTATTAGTTTATAATATATATACATAATATGTTTCTGTTATCATACGTTTCCCATGTATTAATTACTCAATCCCATCATATTAATTTGTTTTCCTAGATTATTACAAACATTTAAAATATCTAGGTATTTTCAAAGTTCACCTTTTGATATTTGGACGATAGATACGCATTATTTACTGTGGATGCACTGACGTAGGTTTTTTCAATTAAACTGCAATGAAATTTTCATAATTTTATTTTTAATTGATAATATTATCCTTAATGATTTAATTAATTATCTGTTTTTTTTTCGTTGGCCATAATCCAAACTATTTGGGAACGGATACTCGATAAGAACTGTTTGCTCGATTTGTGATGTAGACCATGCCAAACTTTTTCAACTTATAATTAAAACTGAGAGATTATACTCTCTTTGGAAATAATTAAAACTGCGAGTTATTCTGCGAAGAGCTTAGAGTCTCGTGGAGAATTTTATTCTGGCAAACGATTATCCACAAGTTAATTTAAATAAAGCCTATGCAAGGAATATAGATTGCAACAAAGTCCGAGTGCCTGAATTCCCATCCTGGTTTTGCTTTAATGAAGTCGTTTTAAAACTTTTCCCATCACGTCAACGGAGGGAAGTAAAGTAATAGCGAGTAGCTACAATGCTGATGTGATTAAAACACTGCGTAAATCGATTATTTTGTCAGACTACCTCCATCGTATAGTTATAGGTTAATTCAAAACCTTGTATTGATATGTGGTATTGTTTAGAGGTAAATTAAAACATCTATCGAATAAATTAATAACATATCGATAATATTTTAACAGTGCACATAATACGATTGTGCTCCATCGATATCAGCTCGACTATATAACTTGCATATCAAAATATAGACATTATTACACTAATATAGGTAAGACCAACATTATTTATTAGAGTCAACTTTTTTTTTTTTTTTTTAACACAGTGAAGACTACAGTTAACATTGTTATAGGTTAGGTTTGATAAACTGCTTAAGCAACAAGGTATAATTATATTTTTTTCTCTTAGTTCTTAACAATTCCAATAATAAATTATTGTAAGTGGAAGGAACTTTATTGATTAAAATTTAAAATACTGTATTAATAAAATGATTATGTAAACAAATTGGTAACTGTAGAAGACCACATGCCAATTACCTACCTACAAATTTGGTGGTTCGATAAACACCATTAAGTAACCACAAATAAAAATGATTAATTTAATTATTTCATAATTTTAATTGTATTAAATTTTAATACATTCTTTAAGATCAATGGACTAGCTTTACACAATATCCATTCAAGAACAAATCAAATTATGGGTAACAATTCTTGAATTATGTTCGTTTAATTTTTATATTTAGAAATCGTATCAATAAAAATAATAATATACCTACGTCAATATATATTTTTTTTTTTTACTTAATTTAAAACGAAATAAAAATGTATATTATTTTAATGGGCAAGTAGATATTCGTTAACGTTTTTTACATATTATTATAAATTTATAAAAGGTAGTGCATAAACGATGAGCTAATTTGACCGTTAGCATCAAAATAAAATTACACTCCTTCTATTAAATTAAATGGTAATACATTTTCTGATTAAGTGTCAACTCACCATCTTGAAATTTATAAGACTAAACATTTTTAATTAGTTTGATACTTTCATTTTAAAAATAATACTAATTATAAATTTCTATAATTTTTTTATTTCAAACAGTTACAGTTATTTTAAATTAGTGTAAATGTTTATACTATAATATGAAATTGAAATATCATCTCTGGTGACAAAAATGTTATGGAACATACAAATAAGTATATATTAATAAAATACCTAATGAACATGATGTATTATAATACAGGCGCATGCCACATGGCAATGATACCTACATCATTCATACTTTTTAGTCTTTATTATATTGTATATAATTCTTTTTCACGGCGAAATTTTGATTTTCGATGGCGGTTGAAGCGTTGGAAAGCGTCTGTTTTCCGTCCAGCGGGCGGTAAAGTGGGAATCCCTAAAGTGCCGGGTGGTAAAGTGGAAATCCCCAAAAGAGCCGGGCGGTAAAGTGGAAATCCCCAAAAGTGCTGCGCGCACATTTCACGCGCGTATACACCGCACAAACAGAGTACAGACACTGAAATCTATACCACGGTCGTCGGTCCTTAAAAAACATAAACTTTTGGTTTTATCTTATTATATCATATCCATAAGTGACGCTTAAAATAAATAAAACCAAATCGTTTGTTTCGTGAAAAACAATGATGTCGTATATAATAATTATTGTTTAGATGTTACGTAGATCCCTGAATCACCTTTACCGTGATCGATGGATGCAGAGGCGTGATAAAAAAATAGTATGTGTGGCTCGTGCGGGAAGGCAATTTCAGTTTTGGGCGAAATTCGGCCCTCGCTTGAGGCTCGTGCCACACACGTCGCCCTTGACTGAAATAGCTCACTTCCCGCCCTTGCCACACATTATACTATATTGCCTTAAAAATGATTCGATTTTTTAAAATATTGAACAGAGAACCAAAATCAAAAACTAATTAACCCAACAGTTTCAAATTGCATATTGTGTCGACGTATTTACGAAAAACTCATAAACCAATATTAATGAATAAACCATAGATATTATATTATGCTAGATTTAAAGTCTTTATAATAATTATGATAATTTAACACTGAATCCGCAAATCATTGTGAGATAATAAAGTAACTAACGAATACGAATACAAATTGCTGCTAATGAAAACTAATCATATGATCAATTATTTGTAGTCTTGCAAATAATAGAAACCTTATAATATAGATAATATTATTATACTTTATATATATTATATTATATATTATTACGAAATAAATACGTATAGCATTACTATAATAATATAATAATCTCGAAGTATTAAAAATATATCTTGTAAGACGTATCATGAAAATTGCATGTTTTATATTCTGAGCATAAGTCAACAATATTATTTGGTACCTATATACTCTGTCGATACAATTTTATTTTTAATACACCTAGATAGGTATTAGGTATAGCGTTTGCAATTTGCATTCAAATCATTTCACTGACAAAACTTTAAAAACCATTTTACGGATTCGATTTTTTATTATTCACGGCTGTTCCCCTAAAACTAACATTTATCGCGGCGATTCGAGTTTGCATGAATAAGTATCCGTTGGGGATTATTGTTCAGCACGCAAATATGGTAGTAGTTGAACTTTAAACATTATTATCTCGCAAATGGTTCGTGACTAGATAGTAGGTGGGTAGATATTATATTATTTTTTATTTTTAAGTAATTGCATCCAGCCGGTTATTCAGAAGTAATATAATAATAATATAACAACATTTTTCACAATGTGTGCACTATGTGGCAGATTTATTTAGTATAATAATATGTGGCCAAGAGAAAACACAATTATTCGGTTTTATTTTTACCTTGGAAATTTTTTTTTTTTCTAATGAGATTCTACAAAACACAAAGCCCATATACGCGCCCTTTGCGTCAGGTAATCTGATTAGCCGGACATGACGGGCTGCATGACGTGCGTGTTCTGGTGTAATTTCCAAATATGGCCTCCCAGACTTCCATTAAAAGAACCAAAACTCAATTATCATCTCTCCCTTGCTCCCATACCGCTTGTCCACTCTCTATTATAGCTGTCTAACCCTGCGCACTCACTTTTCGGTCGACGGCAAGAGGACCTCCGGGAAGAGAGAGAGAAAAAAAATATAATAATATATCACAACGGAATGCCGAAGTTTTACCGTACATTTAATCATATTATTATACAACAATGCCGGAGTGCTGTGAGGAATTTCTACGCTCTGTAATTATGAAGTTAGCTGTTTGTTAAGTAAATTAGGTGTAATGAAATTTGATTCGGACGAATTTAATGTCACGTTGTGCGCTCTGAAAATGGAATTATAACAAAACAACCGAGATAAAGTTCTGCATGACTACAGCGATAATTTTTTTTTTCACTTTTTTCCGTTTCTTTTAATTTTCTTTTCTTTTTTAAACTTGAAAACCTGTTTGAATGTAATTTAATTTTGGGCCAAATTCTAGTCGACATGTTGTCGTAGTTATCCCGTACGAAAACAAAGCGCACATAGTATCTACAACTATCCATTCACATTAAACACAATGACGAGTAAAGTTTATTTCACTGTTTTGCAAAATAATTTCCTGTGCAAGAAAAAAAAAATACTACAAACGTGAATTTGAAGTGTTCGTGTGGATTTGTAACGAAATTCCTCACGGCTGATTGATATTTATGTGCAAAATCATGTTCGGCCATGTGAAAGGGCATGATTGAACCGATCGTCGGTGTTTATATATTATAATATGATATTATTATTCCACCATTTCAGACACGATATGAAAATGGTATTGCATTAAGCTCCCCGCGCCAAACATTAATTTATTAAATAACGTACATCATTATAATATTATGAATAATTGATGTAAAAAAAAATAACAAGTACAAATTGTATTATCATTTCGTGGGTTATCTAAAGCTAAAATCAAAAATATGAAACATAATACGGCAGAGCGATATTATACAGAGTGATTCACCGAGCATGTTAAACTCATTATCTCTTTTAATAGTGAATTTATTCTAATTCTGACTTTCGGAATTCTTAAATATACTCAATACAGCAATACAAACTTTTGTTTTTTTTTTCAAATGAGAACCCCCTCCCCCCTTGTTTACCGTAAATTACTTAGTGGATATTATTTTTAAAATGTTTTTATACCTATTTAAAATTCGAATAATTAGTTTCTTAGTTATTTAAATGTTTGTTAACAGTCTTTAAAAATGATTTTACAAAACTATAAAACATACAGGTTAGGTTAGGTTAGGTCGATATTCCATACTTTATAACAATCACAATTTTAAAAAATCTAGTATGGTTCTTTTTGTGTTATTTAAAACATAAATTTGTAAAAATAATCAGTCGAGGGGATTGGTTCACCAGCGAGCATCCCGCACGTTCAAATTTCGCAGACATATTTAAATTTGTTTTAAAAAAAACGAATATTTTCAGTATTCAAATAATCCCTACATGCATTTATGATATAACTATAACCTATACATATACATGTTATATTACAAAGTGTATTGCATCATAATATTAAACTTTTTAAAAATTTAATTATGATATCTGATTATCAGCTATTATGATTTATTTATAAACGTTTGAAAATTAAATTAATTAGCTTTATTTTGTTTTATTTAATTTCAATATTTAATCAACATTACATGACTTCCGGTTTGTAACAATCAATCTAAATTTTTTTAAACAGAGAGTTTCGAATAAATCTTAAATAGTGTTGTTTTATATTAACTATAGTTAGTCAAAACATGTGTTACAATATTTGATAACGGTTTGAATTAATTAGATATTTTGCCCAATGTTTAATATCCAAATATACATGAAAATTATAAAAATCCTATTGTTATTCGAATAAATTTGATAAAATTCATATTTTTGGTTGGTATACAAATAGAAAACACATTTTTATAAAATTTCTTAAAGTTCTTTAACTGATTTTATAGAGATAAAAGCTGAAATATTTTTAAATATTTAAGAATCTTTTGTTATGCAACTTTTTCTTGTGAATTATAGCAAATCAAGTATCCTAGATATTCCATTTCACGACTGTCAACTACCTTTTAATCATTTAAATATTTCTTAAAAAAAGGTTCATAGTGTTTCTAAGAAATATTTTTTTTTTCTTTTAATGTTTTAGGATTAATCTCACTTTATCATTTACTATTATTTGATCACACTCTGGAATGAAGTTATAATCCAACGAATTTTTAACTCGGAGTTATCTAATATTATTCCAAATGCAAAAGTTACCAAAACTTATTGATTTAACCTCACAAGCAAATTAATTATTAATTATACTTTTTATTTAATAATCACATTTCATGTTTGTTTTGTTTTGAACGTCAAAACTTTCATATTTTACATATTTTGCACGAGTTGCACGAGTTACGCGGTATATTAAATCACTTTTGAATAAAATACTATGTGCAAATATTAATTATTAACAAAATATCTAGGTATTAAGTTTCAATCCAGGGTAAATTATTCAAACATATTTTAGTTTAACGCATCTCAAGTTTTTATAGAACTTTAAACAAGATGTAGATACTCTAAAAATTACAACCACGTACCTACATCGTTTATTTTCTAATGAGAAAAGTAAAACGTAAAAAATGAAACCATTTCATTCAGTGTGTGATTAAAGTTAATACAAAATAAATAGTTTTACAAGTGTACCTACTAATGTAACATTATAAATTGGAATAAATTGGTAATAATCTATAGTTTAAATGAATTATAAATTACAGCCACAATTATTATTGTATTGAAACGACTTTTTATATATACAACGATTTTTACTTTTTTTTTAGATGACATTTCCGAATAGTCATAGATATAAAAATAATATTTTTATCTTTCATCTACATTTATCGCTAGCAGTGCCATCACAGAAAAGCAGCATTAGATTTCAAAGTTATTCGCACACGTAATTGGAGATGTTAGTTTAAAATTGCTAATTGTACACGGTCACACGGTGTTTTGATCTTTTAGAATTCTAAGCAATTTAATTATAACCTTCGTATGTACCTACTATACAATTATATTTAGTTTTTTCAATTGTCTATCGTGTAACTAAAATTTCTTATTCGTGTAACACTGTCTAATTAAAATATCTGTATATATATAATCTTATAATTTACGTAACGATAATACCATTCCGTATTTCATTAATTAATTTTTCTCGAGAGTATCTCTGACCAGTTAGTTTAAATTTAAAAACACTTTCTCTCGTTCACTATTTAAATTGCAGAACAGACAGCATAAAAAGTTTGTTTTAATGAGAAGTTTAAAAAAACTAAAGAAATATTATATATTTCGTGACAAGCCGTAATCGACCTTTATGTAATAATTATCGTTTTCCTTCTTAAATAAAAATTGGTTTCAGCTTTATTTCCCCGAAGTTTCTTAACGGTATTTATCAAGAAGACTTTGGTCAACGATATTTTAAACGACTGTTGGGATTGCTCCGTAAAAGTCATTATCCCATAGTTTTTATTACACTTAGTACCTACACATTTAATAGGTACCTTAAATCTGTTTTTATCAAATACGACAATAGAATCTTAAGTATAATATTATGAAACGCGTATCCTATAATTATTGACATTACGAGCAGTATTATATTATATTCTAATCAAATATATAAATCAAAACAACTCAACTGCAATCTTAATATTATGTAAATTAAATATTGATAAAGTCAAGTTACAACGAGTACAAAGATAAACACAAAATAATGGACAACAGTTTTAAATTAAACACATTATAATATAATTTGTTTATTTTACTAAAAATATTATAGACCAAATTATAGATAATAATAAAGATAACGTTGCAGTTATAATATTCAAACATTTTAACTTTACAGATATTATTAAAATATGTAAGAGAATTAAAATTCAAATAAATGCACAGCTAAAATACATGCAATCTTTTCTGATGCTTTCGTGACAATTATTATACGCAGTGATCATTATACAGTAAACTATAATTTAATCCAGTATAATATTTTAAGTTTATTTAATTTAATTTAAAAAATATTGCATGTACAGGTTGTAGCTTTTAAACTCCTATCATGTATGTTAGTTTTTATTATAATTTTAGTTACCTAACCTAATATTAATCAAAAATGAGGGGGAAAAGAAGGTAACCACTCTGATTTAAAGTAGAATTTACGTGTGCCTTGTCATTGAGTAGATAACTGTAATGTATGTGTACAATTTGAATTCATTGATAATCAACAATTGCATACAAAATACGATTCTGTAGTGATACGGTATGAGAGCCGAGAGCCTATTATTCTATATTAGGTACTTTTAAATTTATAATGTATAAATTATAGACAGGCAATAGCATACAATTTATCTAAATATTCTGAAAATATCATTGTGTTTATAAAATATAATAACATAGGTACATCTACGTTTTTCAAAATATTTTTGAATAACGACAAAATAACTATAACTGTTGTTATTCTCTTGAATATCAAATTTCGTCATAATTCGATCGTCAAAAGTCTATAAAAAAAATTAAGTTTTTATGTTTTGTAGACTTTTTAGTGACAGTAGGATATACTACTTATGAAGAATCTTGTATTAAAATGTCAAGCATCAGCTAAACTAATTGAACACTTCGTAAACTTTTAGCTACAAAGTAATTTGCAAACTTTCATGATTTTGACTAATTTTGTCAAAATTTGAACTTCAAATGCTTATAAAAAAAATCGTGACTATGTATCTTTAATATATTTAAACGGCCATAATAGAATGTATGAGGAACTTTGTATTACACGTTCCAAGTTTCGACAGAACAAAACAATTTAAATTGATATTTATAGAGGAAAAAATAAAATAGGTAGTTTAAAAAGATTCAAAATATATTGAAAATTATTCAATGTGTAGACATTTTATAGAAAATTCTAATATACAATATTATTCACATATGAAAATGTCAAGTATCTACTGCTAAATGTTAACGGATATTTATTTTTGAGTTATACCAAAAAAAAAATTAAAATTGATTTTGTCAAAGACTGGTTGTGCATAAAAATGCCCGTTTTTCTTTGATGTTTTCTTTTTTTTTCCTGATTATTTTGAAAACATATTATGGGCCTTCTATTTTTACTCCTCATAACTACCAACTAGAACCAATTTTCTCTCAGAAACCGCTATCTATGTTGAATATTAATGCATTTTTCTACCAAACAGTTATCGAGTATACAGACCAAAAAAAAAACAAACAATAACATATCATTATCTTTTCAATAATTTTTAATAATTAAACGAAAAAAAACCTAATGTCTGAGAACATCTATTACATAGTTTTTTTTTTATTCATCGTTCTGCCTACCTATCTAAGATAGTTCCACTGTATTGCCAACAAGTTTTAAAACATTTAGCCAACCAGTTGTGACCTTTTATAGTGGTATTATTCTATTATTATACTATAATACCTACTATATTATTTCTATCATGAAAAGCAGTTTTACTAACGTTTTTTTAATCTAACCTTGCTATGATTAATTTTTTACTGTATTAAATTATAGCTTAATATATTTTCTCACAGAAAGTGAATTTAACTTTAATTATGTAAAAGGTAATTAAAACAAAAATGTTTTACATATTTTTTAAATAAAAATCTAATTAAATTCATATAAGTACCGCTGATATTTCAATAAATATCAAGTACTAATAGTTTTTATAAAATATTAATTTAGGTATTTATATTCAGCATTTCAACTTAATGAAGCACACACACTAAAATACGTTTTTTTTATTTTTAAATTACGATGATTTCCAAGAAATTCTAATGGATTGAAATATTATAACATTTATATTTACGTAATTAATTTAAAAGGAATTAAAAAAATCCACGTGATTTCATTGGAACTATGTATGGCACTCCCATTAATACCCAAAAATGCCAGTATTAAGAATTCTTGGAAACTTTTAAGAGCGACTATTTTTATAATTTATTATTTTTGTTTTGTACTATAAAAATTGTATAGGTCGGTAACGTACCATTTATTTATTTTAATTTTTAATTTTTATTATAAACACGCTTTAATTTAACCCTCATTTTGACGCGTCTTACAAAATTTTAACTTTGAGAACAGAATAAAATACGTTATCTAGACATTTTAGTGCAACTTCTTCAGCAGCAAAAAAATAGTTATCAAACAAACTGACTAACAAAAATATATCAAGTCATTGTGTGATGTAGGGAACTTTTATACGAATAAGATAGGTGCTTGTATGGTGTTTGGTCTAGCGAAGTCATGAGCCCGTCTTAAATTCTATTTATTTATCATCTGAAATGATAAAAAAAATGTCATTGGATTTATACAACACTAAAAAAAAATTAATTTAATTTAATTAAATCAAAGAAAAATAAATTCTGTTGTGTGCTCAATATTTCGTTGACTAAATATTCCGTTGTTATATAATATTGGTTCTGCTATAAATTCACAAAATTTAATACATAACAATAATCTATGGCTTTTGGTTTCGGTGAAATAAATTATAACTTGTACTATTTTATTTTATTAAATTTTTCTATTGTTGAGTACAGTGTACATTGGCATAATATTAAACTATAAAAGCATTAGTGCAATAATAAATGGTTTCCTTAATAAATTGAAATAGGTAGGTAAGTTAATGGGGTTAAAGCAAAACACTACTTATTGTTCCCTAACACTAATACCTTTAGTTTAGTGTTAAAATTGTATATAGTAATAAATTATTATTAAATTAAACAAACAATATATTATACCAATATAATTTACTTTTTGATTTAAATATAATATTGGTCATTTTGTACTTTCAAAGAAACCATATACGATTGGGAACAGTAATAAGTTAACCGAGTAAGCTATCTAAAATCTAAAATATAGAAATTATCTTTTTAGATTCAAAGCGTAACGTAATGGATTTAAAATGATGTTTTTTTTAATTTGTTATCAATACTATTAATAAACTTTATATTAGATACTCATTCGTCATTAATTATTTTGGAACAGTAATAAAAAATCTTCAATTGTCAACTTCGAGGATAGATCAGGGCGGAAAATTAAATTTAGTTGGTATTTTGAGATGCCAAATGCAGAAAATGCTTAGTCCTTTTCAACAAATTTTGAAAACTCTAAAAATTCCGGGAAAACCAGAATTATTTACGCGACGCCAGTTTTCAAAAGCAGTTGTAGGAAATTGGATATTTATATAGGTACGAAAAATAACGGTTTTTCCTCAAAATTACTTTAAGTATTCCGAAGTTGGTAATTAAAAATATATTATTTACAGAGAATTCATAGTTTTTGTATTTACGTATATTATTATTTTCTAAGTACAATGAAATTGTCAAAGTATAATATATTGGTATATATTATACTTTGACCAATATATTAATAAGCAATTTATACCTGAAACCTATTTTATGGTATGTGGGTATTGCAACAGTCATGACTTGTATAAGCTAATTATATTTTTACAAGTTATAGACATAATAATAATAATGTATAGTAATAAAATAACTCATATTATGATTTTGTCATAAGTTAGTTCAAGTTACTATATATCGTATTACTTATAGAGAAATACATTTCTCGTAGTTAGTAATATATTTATACTATAAAATATTTTAAGAAATAGAGGCACGCCCGCGCCATACCTATCCGCTCAGAATCGTTATACTTATTCATATACAATGATTTAGTTAAATATATGATACACAGAAAATGTACTATACATTAAAGTGAATTTACAAGTTGAATTTATTTTTTAAATTATATCATGTTATTGTGTTTAGAAATTTTGGCATAAAAACTCCAGTAAAAGTTACAATATAAAATTAGTGAAATATTAAAAACAAAACACAAAATATTAATAATCTATAAAATAAATGACGAGTAAATAAAATGTAACACAAATGACAAAATAAATATTTATTCAACGCTGAGACAGTCGGTACGCCAAATTCAAACTGTATCTGTGTAGAATAAAAGTTTTCATTTTAGAACGTTAAGTAAAAATTTAAATATTAAAATTTAATCATGCGATTTTTAGTGCTATTAATTGATACAGACATGCTCATTTATAAGTATATTTAAAGAATTATATTAAATTATGTTTTTGAATAGTTCTGATCTCTGTACGTTCATGCGTGTATACAACATGTTATGATACTGTTTAAAATTCACGTGCGTGGGAAAAACGTCACTTTTAGTCCAAAGTCCAAACAGCCTAGCCCCTAGACCCTTTACATTAAATTATTTATTTATCTTGTATCGATCACTTTTATTAACTAAGTTGGAATATAATAGACTATTTACACAACGGATGTTATATTATAACGTACCAAGTGCTAGAATCCTGTCCTGACAAAGTAGGTACTAACATGTTTTAGACTTATGATCAAGGATTAATATATTTAAACATTTTTTATTAAAAAAAAACAACAACTTTGTGTTGTACTAGACACCTATATATAAATATTAATAATTAAATGTTAAAACTAAATGGTTATAAAAAGTTAAATAACAACGTAATATAGGTATGTAGGAACTGAATTTTAAATAATAGACTCTATCAGTTTTTATGAAACAATCTATGTACCTACCTACCTACTGATTAGTTTACATTAAATATTCTTACGGAAAATTTAATTTTTAAATGAAATTAATACATTATGGTGTGCGTGTTGAAATCAAATAGCCTATTTAGCTTGTACTGTACACCTGTTGTAGTACCGCTATAATGTATGTTAATCGCGTGTGGACGAAGAATAAATTAGATTTATATCATGTAAACGAATAACATTTAAAAACATAAATATATATATATCGTGTTATTGTATGCAAAGAAATTAAAAGAAAAAACATATTATAAGTTATTTCCAATAAACGAGAAAGTTTTTATACTTTAGAAAATTGAGAAGGACTTGCTTCTAACTTTGTTCAGCGCGCTAACTCAAAACAAAAAAAAAAAAAAAAATAATAAAATATAAAGAAGGGCTTCCGCCAAATTTAGTATGCGCATATTTTTCAGTGGGATATATTATAATGGGTGAATCCCTAAAGTTTAAAGAATATTGTAATCGGACCATCCCTGCTCAATATTCTGACCGAGTTTTTGGGGAAATTTCCTCACGAAAATATTAACCCTGCGTGGAAAAATACATGTATTTTGTGTTTCTTTTATTTCTCTACCACATGTGATGCTCCCTTCAAGCGACCACTCCCTAATTTTAATATTTTATTATTATTCTATTTACTCTTTTTTTTCGTAGCCAAAAGGGATCGTGTAAACAGTAATATTATTTAACAAGCACCAATCGCATTATTTAATATTTAATGACATAATGACCAGTTTGTTTTGAAACGAGACATAAACCAATCTACATATAAATATATTTTTTTATTAGTTTAGCGTAGTTAGTGGCTAAGACTAATAAGCTAAATGCAATATTTTTATTCGACATAAAACATTTCTTACAGAAAAAAAATATTATATGACTTATACTTGATGATCTTAACATAATATTATTTTGGATATTCAAACGAACCATATAGGGAATAATTCAAACTTTCATATTTTCATAATATCCCATGAATAATATCACAATAATAATATAACACAGCAAAGTAAAGCTAATTATTAAGAGTTGTGTACAATTAATGTAATTATACATTTATTACTAAAATGTATTCAGCTAGATACGATTTTAAACAAAAAATAAATAAATGTGTTGGCATTACAAGGAAATGGAAGAAATAATAATGCTTATGGTTTATGGAAGTTACTTAGGTATTGGTTACGTAGGTATATCCGTGATTATTTAGAATAGACGTTTTAAAAAGGTCATGTAAGAAATTTAAAAAATAGAATACGTCTTTCCATGAATTATAATTTATATATTAATTATAAATATAACACATTAAAATTATTTATTTTACTATACAAGACTCGAAAAACAATATTTATGTTAAAAAAGAAAGCATAGTAATAATTAAAGAAATAAAAATAATACACTTAATATTTTTTATGACGACCAATTTTGTTTTGTTATATAATTCTATCTATATTTAACAGTTTTGTCAAAAATAGCAATGTTACACCTTTTTACCCTTTATTTTCTTTTAAAAGAAAACTTTACTCCTCTAAAATCATATTTTATAACTGTAAAAAGTTTTTGGAGTTATTTTTTCACCCATCCCGGATGGTTTTTTGTATTTATAAACACAAAAGAAAAGTCTTAAGAAATATTCAAGTCATATAATATTATTTTACTCTTAAATAATATCCTAAAATGTGATTTTGAAAAAATAATTTACTCTGGTCATACAACTGTTATATAATATTTATCTTTCTTTTACTCTTTGTTAGATCGTTTTATATAATTCAATTATAACTATTCGAATTCGTCCTAATTGGAAAAGTCCAAAAGTATTATATTTTAATTTAAATCTTATTTCGTCAGTTATGACGTGTCTAACTTATAACATAATCATATAGATGGGCATTGCGTGAATATAAATTGTGTTAGAAAATTATATATTTAAATATTGTGACCTAATTAAATATATCTCGGGGGACGGAGTGGCCGAGCGGACTAAGGCGTCGGTTGCGACGCGCACCGACGCCGGTTCGATACCAGTCACAGGCTGCATTTTTCTTCGTACCCATCCAGGTATGGCAAATACCTACGGGTGCCCACTAGAAAATTCTGCCAAACACAAAAACTTATTCCTCCAAGCGTTCCCCACCGTACAAAAAACCCTAAAGTACAATCCTACGGCTAATGGCCTCAGTTGCCGGGTTCAAGACCAATGAAAAAAATAAAAAATAAATATAGCTCATTAGTCATAAATCATAGTTATATTATACTCATAAAATATAATATATTACCTAGGTATGTAATAACTTATTATTGAAGAATCTTAAATTTAAACGTTTTAAAATGTGATTCTCAATGTTAATGAAAATGTAATATTCTAATTCATATGATCTAACCAATTAGTTAAAAAAAATAGGTAATATATTAAAAACAAAAATAATATGAATAATTTAAATAAATATCAACCATGAGTAAACATTGAGTTTTCATAAATTAATATTACAATAATTTATCTTTCAACTTTTTTAGCTCAAAACTTATCGAGCATTATGCAATTATGGTATTTTACTTGAACACAAATTAAATAATTCAATGATGGAATCATGAATTGCTTGAATTCAGGCATTTAGCTATAGGTTATACGAATTAAATAAAAAAATTAAACAAAACCAACTATTGAAGTTATGTGGATCCACAACTTTTTATGAAATTACGATACCTATATAGTAATAAGGGGCAGTAGATTATATAGAAATAATGTACTTACCTCACTTTGCATAGCATAGAAAAAGATTGCAGCGATAGAGTGTTCAATTTAAAATCAATGATATATATCGTTGGACTTTCAAAGAACGGTTTTAATAAGTGGATCATGGTTAAAACCACGTTTTCAAAGTTTCAAGGATGCAGATGTTTCTTTCAACTTTGTCGATGGATGTCAGTAACTTTATCCAAAATCTAAGATAAACGATTGAAAAAAATCAAAATAACCACTTAAACATGGGTCTTAATTCTTATAGGTGCTTAATGATACTTTTTAGCACTCCTTCTATATTGCTTCTTAAAAAAGTGTTCATAGAAAAGTAAAATAATAAAAAAAATAAAACCACCACATGCCTCGTTTCATTTAGAATCTAAAATGCAATCAAAATAAAATTAAAAGAATTCTTTTTAAAAACCAAACACTTGTTTAATAAACAATAGATGATCCAGTGAAAAGCTTATGGAAAGCTTCGAAGCATGGTTTCGTATTATATTTGAACAGTCAATACATATATTTTATTTGTGCATAAATTATTATTAATATTATAACATGGTTAGGTTAGGTTAGGTTAGGTTAGGTTAGGTCTTTTTAACTATTAATAATTTATTTATTGAACCATAGTTTTATTTTTTCCATCATAGATAATACACTATAATGATATGAAACGTCATAATAATTTTGTTTTATTTTTCTAATCATACCTTTAGCATGAAATATAAAAATCATTAATCGTGTTTATCTACAATATTGAGCAATACAGAATTTAATGTAAGTATAGTGTAAACACGCTTAAAGTGCATTCATATAGCATGTAGTTGATGGTAGGTAAATAATTGTACATAAATTCCCTACGGAAATGCAGGCACTATGGGATATTATATACTCGAACTAATAACAGTGTTCAAGGTACAAATTAACTCTAACCAATCTATTGTCCTTTTTTATTGTTATATTAAAAATATTCAGGAATGTAATATTATCTATGTATACTCAAAATTGTATATATCTAAATAATTACAGGTTACATGAACAACTATGAGCTTAATAAAAATGTAATATTATGACATACAAGATAATGCATATTATTTCATGTTCCTAAGCAGCATATTTTTCAGAGTTCTTCGATACATCAAACCAAATTTTAAGTGAGTCTCAGTATAGAGACTTTTATATATTGACCTATAGTCAATCATTTATCAGTAAATAACGAGTGGACTAGTGGCCCAAAATGTTGTGGAATACCTCTGTGATAAATAAACTCCGATAAAAAAACTCTCTAAACACGTATTACTAATCAACTAATCGTTGAAAATTCTTTTTCTATGTACTTAAATTCGCAGAAAAATATTCTGAATTAAATAAAAGTTGAATTTTATAACCTTATTTTGTTAGATATTATGATAACATGGACTTGAGATCATGTGAGTCACGTGACAATCTTGAGATCGTTTTTCAAATATTATGCACATTTATTTAGTTGCAAATGTATATTCACATTATATAGGGCGAATCACCAAGCATGCTAACTCCATTTTTTTATAATTACCCAGTTATTCAAAATCCGTTTTTTGAAATATTAAATATACTTTGGGCCAATATTTTCTAATTCTTAAACACTTCAAAACTGAGAAAATACATGTTTTTAATTTAGAATAAGACATATCAACATTTTCAATAAAGAATTCCATCAAATAATATACAGTAGGTAGTATAGTGAGTTATAATTTTAAAAACAGTAGTATAACCACATGACACTTAGTAGGTAGTACAAACATATTTAAGAATTTGAAAAATGGTCTTTGAGTAGGTGTAGTTAAAATTCCAAAAATCAGAATTTGAATTAAATCAATACTAAAGTAAATAATGTACAAATAGGTAAAAATAAGGGTGAGCATGCTTGGTGAATCACACTGTATACAAATCAAATAATAATCGTAATATTCCTTTTAATATTTTGGAATTTAGTGCCTTGGATTTTTATTACCGCTATCGCTTCGTTAGTTACAAAAGTCCAAAAATTTGTTATTAAAGGAGAATATTTGGGAACCTATACGGTGAACAAATGTGCAATAATATTATATGGTTTGCCTTTTTTGCGGTAAGTATTCTCTACTTGAAACTTTGTCTAGAGTCATCGCAATACATTTATTTTTACCTCCCGTACTGGGATGATCACATCATTGTTGATACATTTGCGTTGTTCTTCGTGAAAAAAGTGACCTGTGCTTTCCATTACTTTCCCGGGATTTGTTTGAAATATCTAAGTTCTCACTTCTAACTAAACTTAGAACAGCCACAAGAAATAGAATATTCTCGGAACAGACGGCAACGTGGTTATAGGTATAATCTAGGAAAAAACCCACACGGGAAAAAACGTCAAATGCACTTTACTTAAAAATCCCAAATGTTAGTTTGAATTCAAATATCAAATTATCAGTGTGTCAATTTAGGGATGAGGTGCTTGGGAGCTGAAGAACCCACCACATATTTAACTTTTTTTTTATTATAAATTACTTAGATATCAGAACTAAACGCATTGGTATTGTAGACCACATATTGTGTAAGCTACATACTACCAAAATATAGGTAAATTTTGTATTTACTCCAAAGTTGTTTATGATAAGTAGGCATCTAAGGAGAGTTATTATCAACATAATATAGCACCCACCATATAAATCCTACATCCGCCACTACAAGTTATTTTTTTTTTATTTAAATAATAAGCCTCGGCGTCTATGGCCATTGGTATACTAGAAGTCAACAAATTAAAATATCAAAATTATAAATAGATAAATAATAATAAAAAAAATGATAATAAATTACAAATATTATACAGTACTTATATTATGCTATATCTGTTAAAAAATTGGTTTTGTTTCTTTACCCACTAAAATATTCTGTTACTTAAAAATCACCAACACGTGCAAAAAATGTATATAAATATTAGTTTATTTCAACAAGCGTGCTTTCGGGTTTTTGTACATATTTAAAAATAAATACTATTACAAATAATTGTATTAAGCTTCTCACCCACCCCCACCCTCCAGCACCACCAAAAAAATCCTGGGCACACCCTTCGAATATATAGCCATGCGACGGCAGTTATTTGGTCGGAGGTTAACAGCCTGCAATTAGCTACTAATATTTGTGACTTTTAAGTAATATGTACATTTTACGTTTTTTACCTATTACCGATTAGGTAGGTATTTTTTCAAAAGTCATAATTCAAATATGTTACAAATATTATAATTTGTAAATTGTAAGTATTACAAATCTCTGTACCCAATAAATATATCACATAAGACAATGTTTCACAAATAGTACATTCATTATTCAATTATTGTATATTAATGTATATGTAAATGTAAATAAATAATTATTCAATCGGACGCTGTACCCAAATGTGTAGTCCTACAAACGCACAACATGGCAAATTTCCGTTCAATATTTCCGATGTTGTATCGATAGTAAGTTGTAATATTAAAGTGAATTGACCTATTTTAAAACTTAAAGGTAAGTACATTATATGATTTTTAACGTCGATTATTCCAAAATTTCAATTTTAAAGTGAGATATAATAGTATGAGAAATACAACAGTCAAGAAATGCTCATAATATCTCGCGGGAGTGGCGTCCTCTTAACAGATGTTGTTAAAAGAAAATATTTGTTTATTATAATATAATATTGTATAGTGAACCTCTAAACATTTATTGGCAGTGGTTAGTACCTATATTTTTTTTATATACATTTATTCAAGTAGTTAAAATATATAATATTTACAAAAAAAGACTTAAAAATTGTAAAAGTGTCACTTTGTGCCTTCGAGGGTGGTTTTCATTGGAAACGTTTGCCTCTCAAAGACTTAAGGTTCTTTGATATATTTATTTTTAATGCAAAAACTAAAAGCAATATAACATTGAATCATTATTTGCTACTAATATTTTAACATAACGATCGTTTCATCAATTTCCTCCAAGTCTATAACTGGTAACCCACCCAGGAAACTAAAATCAAATTTATCAAGAAATCAACTAAAAATTGAGACATAACAACAATAATTATAACGTGACACGTGTTATTAAAATGAATGGTTTCATCAAGCGAACGTAATAAAATAATATGTCAAAATACATTGTGTCATACATTTTTCTTACTATAACCATACGTAATAAATCTCATATTTACAACAGGTGGAACATATAATACGAGTACATCATATTAATTCTAATATCACTTAATTTATGACTTTCAAATTAAATTTCGTTTTGAAAATGTACTTTATTTAACTAAAAAATTGTACTGCTTAAGTACTTTTATGTTAATATTAAAATTTAGTCAGAAAATGCAGATTATTCCAATATTACATAATATTAGATGCACGGTTCGGGTAATGATTATAATGTGATTAGTGATAACGTTTAATTAAAGAGTATACGTATAATAGGTATACCTATATAATATATTTCCCAGTATATCAAAAAGTGATGGATACACCATGGATGATAAGGCGTCTGTAGATGAGGTCGAGGCGACCATGGACTATTAGCAACTAATTAAAATGACTACGACATAGTAATTAGTCGGCCGTAATATCAAAACGCTTCATAATCACCAGACTTCCGGTTTTGTCTCCGGATAATCTCAAACGAGGGTGAGCTGTTTAATTAATTACTTCTTAGGCGTGTTTATACCAATTTACGTACACATCGATAAGTGTACGCCATTACACCAATGAAATACAAAAGCGGCGACCTGGCGGGAAAGTGGACGAGCCTCGCAAAATGACTAATTGATAATAACTGCGATAGTACATTAAATCAACTTTCAAAATTTTAAACGAAATCAATAGTTAAGAACAACTTATTTACTAGATTACTGATTAGGTATAACTGCTGTTTTGTGTTTTTATACACCTAATTTTATGGCATTTTCAAAAAAAAAAAAAAACTATCAGTAAAACCCATTGATTGTTTATATTAAATTTAAATTTAATATTTCAGGATTGATTTTCATTTAAGTACTTATACTTTTTGCATATTACGTATTATTAAATGACAAGAAATAATCAACAGTCAAACGATGTGGTCTATATCGGGTCAAGTTGACGTCATAACTATCGTAAACTTAACTTAATACAGTTACGTTAGCAGAATAAATCCCCCTTCCCCCGACACCTTTTTCCTCATGATAAATGTATTATAATTTATATTATTTATAATAGGAAAACTGTAAAAATTTAGTTTATTTTATACTCCCCCCCCGCCTTATCATCTTAGCTACGCCAGTGTATCATACAATAATATATGAAATTACATTTTACTATAAATATTATTAAATTCCCAGAAATTATAAAAGGAAAACTGTACCTATCTAAGCGTGTGACAAAGTAATACTATAGGTACTAATAAAAAAGATAAATAGATGTTTTTTTTAAGTTGCATTTATTATAACTTAAAAGATGAATTATTTATATTAAAATTTGTTTAACGAAATGTATATAAATTTACTCTATATTTATAACTTATATTTATTAATTTTTAATTTACCTATAAAGATGAAAATTAAAATATAAATTCCATACATCACCTTACCTCAACATATATTTTTCAATTATTTATATATCTCGAAAATCATTCTGCACAATCGTCCTAAGAAACAAACTTCTACTTATGTTTAATTTTAATTTGATGAATTGTATGTTTCAATTATTGTCTCACTATTTTTAAGCAATTGTCATAATTTGTTTTATAATATTGTGTAGTTTGATGTTTGATAAAATGAAACGTAGATATCAGTGTACATATTATACCTATTATCTTATATCTTAATGCACACAATATGCAACAAAAAAAATGTAATTGTTTAAAAAAAAAACCTTGTTGTTTACCCCTGTCTGTATGCTATACGCAGTATGAGGTATAATAATAGTATAATATAGTATAGTGTGTAAACTATACTATAGTATAGTGGATACGTCCATAACAACCTGGACTATAGGTAGGTATAGAGATGTAAGCTTAAACATTTTCAAATTTCTTTGAAAACTTGAAAATTTTGTAAATTTATTTTTTTTGTACTTTTCTTAAATTAATTAATTTTTAAGTTCAAATAAAATTTTAAAATACTTTATAAAATTACTGTTTCATTTTTATTTACATTGTAACAAGTATAGCGTCAGAATCAAACAAAACACTTATAATAAAAAAAATATATAATTTGAGTAAAATTGAGGAAGTGACTCAAACATTATATTACCTCCATTAAAAATTGAAAAATCAATAATTGTAACAAACGATTATACACTCATAATTTATACTAAAGTAAAAATACAACATTTTTAATAAAAGATAAAAGTGCACATTTATTACCGAGTTAAATATTATATATTAATATAGGACATAGGTATATATTATACATATATATTTAATGATTTGTATTTTGAATTTACTATATTATGTTCATTAGAATAATACCAACGTTGTATTAAAAATGGGTAAATGGTAATAAAAGTACATATTTTAAAATATAATTATGAAGGTTAAATATACTATATACTACAACTATATAATATCAAAAAATGTATTTGATAAGAAATTAATATGATAAATTATAAAATTTTCAAAATTGTCATCACTAGGTAGGTATATATATGTCATTATTAATATTTAAGTATATACGTCTGAATATCACATTAGCTTCGAACGCTAGTTATAAGTGGTATTAGTGGTAATCAGCTGTTACACGGATATATGAAATAGCTAGTAAGCTATAAATAGCATGAAAAAAATTCAATCTACAGATATAAGAATATATAAATATGATAGGTACTATTAATCAATTACGTCTTGTACAGTTCATTCAAAAAATTATTTAAATTACATTAATTTTAATCGTTTTGTACAAATTGTTTAGGTAATCGCTATTAGATATAAAGATACTATTTATTTCTGTAATTAATCATTGATCACTGTTAATTTGTTCATCGTTTAACTGTCATAAATATGTGTGTGCGTAATTATTAGTATTTACTAATTTACTAGGTACCATTATTTTGCCATCACTGTATTTATTTTTTATGTTCCTAAGCGTACCTATATGTATAGAACATAATTGAACCGTGTTTAACAATAATATTAAACATCGAAATTGTTTTTCAAACAATGGTGTTCGTACATTTTAAGTGTATAAAAATACAATAAATTATTTTTTGGCATCGAAAAATATTTTTTTAAATACTCATTTGGATATTTGGTTAATCGGTTGTATAGATTTTAATTTTACGGGATAAAGGAAAACGGTGCTGTAATAGCTGCTGCAGTTATTTCAATGGTATAATTTATGTTTGTAATGGAGTCGAAAAACCTATTTGACTGGGCCTTTGAGTCGTTATGGATTCTCAAAAAATCCACACATCTTTCAAAGAGCTAAAATCTATACTTTCACGTATGGTCATAAATCCAGATCGGTAGGTTTTAGGTCATAATAATATTATCAACATTAGTTGGAAACGTATATTGCACAATTTAAAGTAAACAATAATTGTTCGATAGTGAAATGTCCGTTTTTCTAATAAAAATAATATAACAAGAAATAATTACAGGTGTTGAAAGTAGCCAAAAAAAAATGTATATTCATAGGTACCTATATTTGATTGTAAAATAAATACTAAATATTATTATATTCTAAAATGTACTTGTTATTAATTTCTTTAAAGTAGTTTTCCCTTATGATTTTATAATAGGTAAGTGTTTAAGTTCTAAAATCATACTAGAAGCAATAATTATACCCAGTCTGCATTTAAATATTTTAATAAATTATGTATAATCTACACAATCTCTTGTAAATATGCAACAACGAACAACGGCATTGACATAACCACCTGTAAAATACTTTAATATTTGGTATTTAAATATATTTAAATTTTTCTTGAATTCCGTTAAGATCAACTAGATTAAGCCCATAAAAAGGCGAAACGTCCTCTGAAGGAGACTGCAGTTATATTTTTCTAAATTATATTGTATATATTCTAGACCTTCTCTCCCAGGAATTTGGTGGTTGGACGGATATAGATTTTTGACTTTCCAAAAAGTTCTTATTTACTATTAATAATATAAACAGTTGAAATATTATAATAAAATACGGGTACTATACGTTTATTTACATAATTCAATTGAAATGACAAGATTTAAAATTTGCTTCAGTCAAAACATAGTAAACTCGTTAATTAATCAAAATCCGTCAAGCCCAACAGTTTTGTCAACAGATATCATGCACGTTTAAATGTCTTTAATAGAGGCTCGGAAGTACCGCCCCCCCGGGACTTTTCGTACTTGAAATATTATTATAGTTTGTATAATAATATATTATTACGTAAACGTAGGTACATATTTTATTTTTCAATAAAATAATAATTATATGTATTATGATTTATACAAAATTAGTACCTAATCTTATTCAAGATGGTAAAACACCGCGATGTGACGACTGAAATAATATTAAGACCGAATGTACGCGTGTAAGACTGGGACGACAAGTGAATGGATAGCGTTCTCTTAACACGTCATTAAGTACACTGAAGTAGATTAGTTCAAATTATTAAAATAAAATTTCTCAAAATATTATCAAGTAATTAAAATATATTATTATAAATTATAATAAACAAATTGGTCGAGTTACAAGAACACAAGATAATGACAATGACAGTTACTGACCGTTGACGCGTTTTATAATATTATATTGTGTTTTGATAATTTAATTTTAAAATATAAACTCTGAAGTATATAGATATGTATATTAATTATGGATACTGTGTATACAATATTAGTAATAAAATTGACATTGATAATGGTGCCTAATATATTATAATATATAATATAATATGTACCTATATAGCTTCAGTAGCCGTCGTCTGCGGGCATTCTATGAAATACACTTGTACAATATTGTGTATTCATGTTTTCATCGGTAATTTCACGGAATGTAAAAAAATATCATAGGTACCTATGCATAATATTCAATATAATATATTATATATTATACTAATAATTATTCTTCTAAAAAAGTATACGCACAAATACGCTATAATCAAATTTGTACAACAATAACACTATTATTAATATATAAAACGTTGTGTTTTTCTGCCGCCACATCCGATCAAAAATAATCATGTAACCTACATTAAATATTAACGGAACAAGCAACAATAAATTATGGAATATTGACGACAGAATTGATTAAATCTATTCGGTGTATTGACTTACAAGATTACTTATATTTTATATTTAAAGAGTTTATGACTACTTAGAACAATTTGTACATACTATTTGAACGTACTATAACCGTATATTAAATCAAATTAGTAAGTATGGTTTTCGAACACGAAATGTAAAAATGTATATTAAACTATAATATTAAATAAAATATATTGTCTATTCATAGAAAATTATATCTAGATAAATTAATATAGATAACTGAAGTTTTCTTCTAAGATAAATAAAAAGATAACCAGTAGATTTTTATCAAGATAAGAATATTGATAGTGAAATTTTCATCTAGGTAAGTCGCAACACTGACTATAAGACAGAAAATTCGATGTGGTTAACGATAATAATAGTATCATGTTTTTAGGTACCTACCTAATGCATTTCCAAAAAAATAAGCGGACATTAGAATAAATCTGCCCCGTCGTAAATATGTACATTTTAATATTATGTCATTTAGGCACGAAACATAAACACCGCCCTATCGAAAATACATAGGTGGAAATCCATTGAAATTGCAGGTGGTGGGTAAACATTATTAACATCAATGTGAGCCGGTGGGCGTGCTTCGATCCTACAAAACTAAAAAAGTTGGGGGCTTGACGGACTTTGAGGGGGGCTTAATCCCTTCAAGACCCCCCCACCCGATTTCTACCAATTAATTCGAGAAGACCGCTTGCAGCTACAGCAACAGACGCGACTATAGAATATAACAATATCGATATGCAACAATATTAATATATTATTATCGTATGCGATGGGGCGCACCTGAAAGTCAGCGTGGTCAGCGGTCGATACGACTTGTGGCTGTTGGGGTCCGACAGCGGTGTGCCCCAGAAGTCGTTGGTGGCCACGCGGGCCAGCGAGCCGGTGCCCAGCACGTCGGCGTTCATGGCCACGGCCGGTATGTCGTCGTGCACGAAATCGCCGCGCAGACCGTTCCAATAGCACACGATCACGGCCACGGCGACGGCCGCGTAGACGGCGACCGCGGCCTCGGGCCACCCGTGTCTGGGTCGGGCGCGCCTGCCGACGCCACTGCCACTGCCGCCGCCGGCGCCGCAACCGTGGTGGTACTGATGGTACTGCTGATTCTGTATCGGGTTGTTGTTGTTGTTGTGATTATGATAATGCGGCGACCACCTCATCGTGCGACGGCCACCACCTGTACCACCGTCACAACAACCATGCCGCCGCGCGAACGGTGAGCAACGAAACAACGATGATGATAATATTATTGAAAAATTATTATGTAATCGACAAAAATCGGTGTAATGTTATGTAATGTTTCGTAACAACTAGAAAAAAATTAATACGATCGAACGAGAAAATCGCGGACTGTCTGCGATTCTTTTTTTTTTTTTTGGTTTAATATTATGCGGCGATGCGACGGTATAATAATACTGTTATATTAAAATATTATTGCCATAATATCGCGTTACCGGGCCGCCCGACGTTGGACGGTACACCGCGCGCGGACGACGACCGTACCGATGCGCACCGCATTGCGACACCGCGACTACCGAGTGGCGAGCACAATATACCAGCGGGTACTGACGGCGCCGGCACGCCAAACTGCCAAAGTGCCGACGATGCCGTCGGTGGCCGCGTGCGCGGTTACGGTTGAACGGAAAAAAATAACCGACGTCGTCGCTCTCGCCCGCCCGCCAGAGGGCGAACCGCCGGCCGCTACCACCACACATGTCCGCGGACGACTCTATTCCCACCACCAACCCCCACCATCATCCCCGTCGGTACGTCCGAGTGATATTATTAATAGTGCTAAGTACGGACTATATAAGAATGGACGGTGAATTTTTTAACATTTCTTTTTTTTTTTGTACCATATATAATAATATCTATCCCAACCCCCATCCCTCACCGAACATAATATTATCACGTATTGGCCATAGCGTGTATTATACTATTATAGTGGGCAAAAATCGTGTCTTATGTTTTTCTCTGTATCGTATACGTCGTACAATATACATATTATTATTATGATGATTTCGAGTCTTGTATCTACCTATCATAATATTATGTGGATCATAGTTCACGGTTACAAGAAAATATTGAGATCGCAATCGTAATTACAATGATTTTTATTATTTTTTTTTACTATATTACTACATAATAATGCATAAAAATAATGAATTAAAATCGAAATCAAACAGTAAAAGATAACAGTTGATGTGTTTTTGTATATTATCACAAATTATCAGCGTGGCGTGTACCATAGAAAAAAAATTGGTGTTGCTCAAATAATTTGAGGCGACCTACCCCACATAATATTATTATATCGACCTATAAAATATCCTATTTTTCTTCTATCAATATACCTAAGCAACAACCAAGTCAATTATAAAGACAGTATATTGTATAAGTGTGTAAGGTATACACTACAATTTTGTTTAACAATTTGCTAGATTTTCCACCAAATTAACTCCAAGTCCGATAATCTTAATTATTGTCAAACAGAACCACACAACAATGTGATACTCAGCTAAGACAACCGATTTCCTCGGTGGAACACTATAGGCCCCGATCCTTACAACTTTGAATAAATATTCAGATTTATAAAATTAACTAAATTATAAAACTTAATTTGATCAGCCATATTTGTATCGAAATTGTACATTATTAAAATACTGTTCCATCTTGTTTTATTTCTTTGTACATAATGTAAAACATAAAATTTATCACCTTATCATAGGTATTAATACTTTTTAAATGATAAAACTATTAAAGCCATTAACCAATAATCACTATCATAGAGGCTTCAAACAACGTGATACGTACAACGTATACAACTTTCTACAATTTTATAACTTCTAAGGTTGCTATTATATTTAGCTATTTTGAGTTTAATTATTATAATCTATACATCAATATAGTTTTATATTTTACATTTTAAATTTAATATTTATATTGTTATAATGATGTAGGTAACTAAAATATTTCTTTTGGTAGGTACCTACGAGTATAGTTTTGGAAAACAAATCAGCCTGATTTCAGATTTGTCTTCATCAAATGGCCCATCTAACATGAATAGCACTATTCCTTGTGGTTGAACTAACATAAATCCTAAAGTTGTGGATAATACATGTCTATCCTCTTGGGAAAACGTTAACATCAGATTGTCAAAAAAATAATTAAAAAATCGTATTTCTATAAAAATGTTAATTATTTTTATAATTTTATTAAAATGTAATATGATATCTTTCTTTACATTAAAAATATTTACCAGAAGTTTTTTTTATTATTCTAAACTCATCAATTTGTTCAATAAAGATTTGTATTATGTTACATTACCTATAATATTTGTTCAGTAAAGATTTTTATTATTATTTTTACTATTTTTTTATTGAGTTAAGGCTTTGAAATTTGAGGTCATTAGCCTGCAGATTATTTTCAGTCGGTCATTGCAGTGGGTTAAAGTACAGTTTGAAACACCTGTGTCTTGTATGTGTGGCGAGGATTTGTCACAAAAAACCCGGGTGGTCACCCATCCGGGAACTATTGATACCGGCAGATGCTTGACATCAGAACACGTTTGTGACACAGGCCAACTACAATGCTACATCTGGCCATTTTTGTTATTTTATATAATCTATTTGTTAAAAAAATGTGTCCATGTTAATACTTTTTTTGAGAAAACGTAATCACGGCTCGGACAAAAAATGTATATGTACCTCCAACTTTCACTTGGCACTTAAATAAACAAATCCACGCCCGATTTCTACCACATTTTACTTTTTTTTATATAATCATTTTATGCATTTGGGAAATTATAATATTATTAGGTATTATAGAAATGGTTTATAATAATAATAATAGTACAAATAATATTCACCTTAAACTTTTTATATTATATTAAGTCTTACTTCTGGAACTATGAGTTTTCGGAAACTGCATACCTACTTTTTAGTTTTCTATGTATGGGCCAATATTCTTTCCAAAATATAAAAATACATCCTCATATTGTATTAAAAAAATGTGATTGGCTGTTTAAAACATTGCGGGAATAGTGTGTGAAATTCGTCAGCGTATTGCGTAGTGGGAATCATTACAATTTTTTTCGATGTAATAACCATATTTTATTTATATTTTTGAAATATTAAGCCGAACCGGCCGTTTTTGGATGTAGCTGGTATAATAATATATAGTGACCAATATAAGTCTTAATTTATAGCGAACAGAAAATGCATTCAGGAGATTATATATTACGTTTCAAGTATTATATTGCATAACATATTAATATAGGTATAAACTTTGTACCTACACTTATTTGAATCGAAGCTGTATATATACACTGCAGTCTATATATATTAAGTTTATGTCACTGTAAGTCTGTATCGTAATATTATTTAACAATGACGGAAAGCAAAAAAAAAAAAAATGGTCTTTTATTATTTTGTTACAAGTCATAAACTCATAAAATACCTCTAGCGACAGTACCATCTGCAGTTAAATCGTTTGTCGATACAATGATAATATAATAACACGGGTAACAAAATCATAACGTTTTACCGTTTCGTAGGTAATTTTGGATCACAGGCTGCTAATGAGCTTACGATTTTGTAGTATACACGATGCCTGTGGTCGGTACAGTAGCATATTGTACCTATTATATAGGTTTAGACGTTTGGTGCATATTATAATATTGTATTATCTATTATGTAGTACGCAGCACGCTATTATAACTGCGACGGGCCATCGATTGTCAACCACACATTTTGTCCGTGTTTATACGTTTGACTGATACAAATCGGGGAAACTATTATACAGTATTGCTTCTGTAGTAATCCAACGTAATTAATAATATTATATCGTTTAACAGTAGTTGTAATTGAATAGTCGACACGCTGATTGAGATAAAATAAATAGCTGAACATACGTCGGTGAATTTGTTGGATTCTATATATAGTCTCCGGATGTTGCGTACTGCTCTTGAATCAAATTCTAAGCATAATAATAATATTACAATTACTAACAATTTATTTTAAGTAAGTATTAAATATTATAATATTTTGCATTTTTACCTATAATAGTATCAATAATTTTATCGGTGTTGAAATTATAAAAATGTATGCTTTTATTACTATAAGGCAATTAGCATTACATTTGTATAATATACATTATTTAAAATCTATAAAATATGACAAAAAACAAAACCAAAAATATAATACAATTTTAGATTAAATATTTAGATATTTATGTAGGTACCTACATATATTGCAATTGTTGGCTATATTCGATTTAGTATTTTGATTATTTTAAAATGTAATATTATATTGTATTATGTTTTATTAAAACATCAATTTATATGAATATTAAGCACATCTTAAAATTTTAAACACGTTTAAGAATCTGAACAAAAATTTAAATATAAATTATGGAATAATTGACTAATTAATAACTAAATAGTTAAATTATATTTATACTCGGTTTATAAAACTTTAAGTGTTTTAAAATAATATTATATTAAAATAATTCTCAAATGGCAAGATAACTTTATTTTTGTAGGTTAAGTACAACTTCTGTTAATTGCCATTATAGTAAAAACAGGTACATATAACCAAGAATTTATAAGCATATACAATAAAAAAAAATTGAAACTATTTATAGATTGATTAAATGATATAATAAATTATAATAGTTATAACATTATACCTACTATTCATCTTTCTAGTTAAAATATTATTCCGTCATAATTGTTAATAACTTAAATAAAAAAAAAAAAAACTATCTAGTTGTAGTAAAATTTTTATTTTATTATGTTAAAATATTAAAACTCATTAAAATAATAGTAATTGTATATTTTTAAGCTGTGCACAGATAGGTACTAAATTATTGAAATGTATTTTTTTTAAAGTTGCTTAAAAATCATTGTTAGGTATTATTTGAAATTTGAACATTAATGTAAGTACTAATAGCTGCGGTACCTACCTTTAAACTTAAATTAGAAAAAAATCATCCGACAAATTATATTATATGTTTTTACAAATGTCTTAAATTAATTTATTAATGAACAACAATACAAAAAAATAAAATAATTAAAATAACTTCCTGTATTATAAATTATATAAAATGTAGTCAACATATTTTTTATATCTAAGTGTTTACAAAACCACGAAAGAAGAGTGGAAACTTCGTTGGAAACTTTATTATTTATTAAATGTATTCAGTGAGACAGCAAACGAAATTGAGACAAGAAAAATAATCGAACCATAAACCAATTTAAACAACAATTTTTCAAAATATTCATAAATATTGTAAATGTTTATGTATACTGTACCTACATCAGTAAATTCTAAATACAATTTGAAAGTTTATATTTTATTATCTTTCCAAAATCCATTATGCAGTATAAGTATAGGTTGTTAGTTTTATAATTAGTTGTACAACTATATTATGTACTGCATTAAGCAGTTTACATGGCAAGTTTATTTTAAAATAATAAGTAGTTTGTGGGTCATTACAAAATACACCATTTTACAATCGTTTTTGATTTAATCATAATAATTTAGTATATTGAAATGTTAAAATAATAATTTATTTTGCCTAATCTACACGAGATTAGCAGTGCAATAAGATCTTAACTGTAGACACACCGTTAGTCTATGATTAATAAATTTAAGTAATATTATCGTTTAAAATCAAGTTTATTCGAACACCAAGAAAACAAATTTAACGATCAGTTGTTACTTCTGGTTGTAATGGATTGAAAAATGTTTGTAGGAAATAAAAAAGCGCCTTACTGAAGTTAATCCCATAGCAATAATAGCAATAACATTTTATATTTTAACAAAAACGGTGTGCCTTTAGTAAAGTTCCTACACAGACCCTACATATATGTATATTATTACGGATTCATTCGAAAGTTCCAATCGAAAAAATTATAAAAAAACCGTTTTACACGGTAACGTACATTTCTAAAGTAATTTTTATTTAAATAATAATAATAATATAAACTGTTCTCATATAACCTACCAAATATACAAAAAAAAAAAAACATGTCAATAAAATCGGTCTATAGCTGTTTCTGAGGAGTGCGACCACAAACACCGTAGCACGAGATTTTTATATATTAGATAAACTGACAATTGTAGGATGTCGATAATTTAGAGTAATTAATTTGTTAAACGTCATAGGCTTAGACCAAATCCACGAAATTCCGGATATTAGAAACGTAGAACGGAACACCGGAAATAACGCGAAACACTGATCGTCGTCAGCGCAGAATCGTTTACTCGCGTCAAAATCTAAATATAAACACTATGATGATAATCATGATGATTAGACGATTTAATAACTGATTTTTTTCACTCGATTTTTTTTTTATCCAGGTGGATAAGACGTATCATGGACGTCCGGTAAATCGAACGTTCGGACAACCGGTGTTTTTCTGTACGGGTCCTCGTGAGTTGTGAACAACTATAAAAAAGTATAAAAATATTTCGTTTGTTTAATAAATAATAGTAATAATTATTGAAAACAATACGAATGTATGTATAATGTATTTAACTCTTCGCATGAGTATAATAGGGTTCGGCGTTCGCGTTAACCATGGTGCACAATAATCATTCTGAATTTGTTCCAAATGTCATAAATTACAGTGCTTGTACATTCATTTAATAAGACTCATATGCAAACGCTAACCAGGTCGTCAGGATAACGGTTGCCGAGTTAAAATATTTTTCGTAGTTCTCCCGTTGTATGCGGTCATCACCATGACGGCGTCAGCGTGTTACATGTTTCGTAACAACTACCATTGCGAGGGTGCGTTTATCACGTCGTATTTACGTATATACTACCTCTGAGTACTAACTATTAAACCAAATCGATGTGCTGTTTACCGTACAATATAATATATATTCTTCACTAGAAAGACTAGATTAGGTACCCATGATAGGTATTTCGTTATTTGTAACTATACATAGTCAAACCTTAAAACATGTGTATGTTAGAACGATCGATATTATTTTTTTTTCAAACTGTTGTTAGTTTTTGGTTTATTTTTATTCGTCTCATATTTAATATTAAATTATTTTAAAATTGTTCATTAAAACTCGTTGTATATTGGGTAAAATTTGAAGTTTATTTTTTTTTGTTTGGTCAAAAACTCAAAATTTGTTTACATCATTATTCATTGCTAACGCAGTAATCTCGCTTGGAAATCATCGAAGCACATCGGAAAAATCGTAATTCTAGAGCAAGATCACGAATCACTATACCTATACACGGCTATAAATTAAGCTATCGTAAAATATTTATAAAATGTAAATTGTAATATTATAATATCATATACAAAAAATATAGGAAATATAATATATTATGTTGAATAAAAATACTGACATTCGATATTGTCTTGACATATTTTAAATAATTTAAATTACATGCATTTTTATTAATACTTTACATTGACCTATTTAATATGTTTTACCTTTGGTAAATCCATCTAAAAACCCTCAATATAGGCTAAACCAATGATTTAATTTTAATTTTAATAACCTGAAGGTGTGCTTATACCTACACTATGGCTTGTATTGAACTAATAGTTTAATTAGCCTGTGAGTTCTATGCCTTTTTCTCGGTGCTTAAACACCCTTAATACGACCTATACACGACGTGCCCTATACCTATACTATATATTATGCTTATAATTAAAACATACACGCGTCAAGTCACCGATAAATGGTAATACTAGTAATACAACTGTAGACGCTTGTATATGTGGCATGGTAAGAGCATACTACTTTTAATACTGCCAGCATAATAATAATACAACCGATATGGTGGCTTTATCAAAAGCGATTCGTTTAAAACTTTTAGCTAGGTATGAAACATAAATCGTAAATAAACGCAATATCATAGCTGCACCGTTGTTACGCCGCCATCGTTGTTTATCCATAAATACTCAAACCTTCCTTAACATAATATAATAATATTGTATAAGTACCAGCTGGGTGTATACCTTAGCATGCAACATATAATAAATATAATAATAATAATAATAATATATAATATAACGATAAAGTACGTGGCATTATGCGTGAATAACAATGCGGAAAAGAATAGAATAGACTTAAAAAATATTATAATAAATTAATCACCAAACGTGCACACACACAAAAGTTCCACGATGATTACTTAACAGATTAATATTATTATACTGACGTAGATAATAATATGAGGTAGGTACTGCGTGGTATTTAAAGTTTTTTTGATGTAGGCTAGTATCGTGTGTAATAACTCATTAGTTATAAAGAAACCGTTTACGTTATTTACCACAGCCTTACCAGCTATTTTTGAGAGCTGTATAGAAACGGTTAAGACTTGCGCCTTTGCGATAACTGTATAATTATTCTTATCACAATAAGAAAGGTATATTTTGCAAAAGTCTGTTTTTTTTTTTATTTATATAAATATATTATACAATGTACATTTTTACAATTGGTTCAAAACAAAAAAATATACCTATAATGTAATTATATACAGATACAATAATGAGTAATGTCTGTCATAAAAATTCTTACAATTGTCAAAAGACATTGGGTCGTTTTTACATTCAATGCGATGAAAGACAATTGTTTACAATATGCTTTCGATTCTCAAAGTTCAGCTCCCCCCCCTTCCCCATCCGAAATGGTTTAACAATAATATTAATTATACAAACCATAAATGTAGTCAATACCTATACATAATAAATTATAATCGCCGATCTTGTTCGACATTTTTTCGCACAGTGTTTATTTTTTTTTTTTTTTTTTACCTACCCGCACAGACACACTCATTATTATGAATGTGAAATAAACCACAACACTCTACATAAACCGACAATCTATATGTTTTATGAATAATTATAAGAATAAACTCAGCAAAGAAAATAAACAAATTTTATTTTCCTCGTGACATGGTCTTTTTCAATTGGTTGTTACATGATTGGTGTATAATAATGAGATTATTATAAAAAAAAAGTTTCCCAACAAGATTACAATATCCGTTACAAAAAAAAAATATAAGCCATACCATAGCTCATACCAAAAAGTACAACCTAAGGCGTTTACCCTCGCCCATAGAACCCCCACCCTATAGGTTATAATTACATAATATTATCTGGTTCCGTTTATAATATAATTCGCAAAATTGTATTAGTCATTGAGAAAAAATAGTCGTTATAAGTTTCAAAATATCAGAAAAAAAAAGTGCGGCCATGGCGGCCATGTTACAATAAAATGAAAAAAATTTACTTTAAGTTAGAATTAAAAAGAATAAAAATCAAAGTATTAACATGTGACTTATTTTTCTATATCTAGTATAGCCAGCTAATATTACTAAAAGGACAATTTTAAAATTATTTTTAGTTATTTTGAATTAAATAAAAAGGGTCAATATTTTATCATACCAGTAATCCGTGTTAAATGATTTAAATCACATTATTAGTATTTTTTCACGTGCTAAAAGCATAGTTAGCACTGAAGTTAACACTCGTGGTTGTGGTTATGGGTAATACGTATAATATTATGTTTAAAATCTAGCCTGGAAATCGATAAGAACATTTTATTATTTTTTAAATCTAAAACACATATTTTCATTTTTGTTCAGTTGAAATATTATGAACTCCCATTGAAATTGAAAGCGTCTATTTAAACCCTGCGACATAATGATAGAGGCCACCTCGTCCGCGGTACAAACACTGACACGTCGTCGTGTAGTGATCACGATAAATAGATTTACATTCTGTGACCACGTTCCACTCCGTTGTTATTGTGGCCAACGGGCAACCGCGGTAGTTTTCGTTGTCGTTCGGACTACGTTTACGAAAAAGCGGTATTTACCGACCTTTTTCGCGGTTCGGTTTTGGCGATGAAACGCTTGTGCGAATTATTTGCGGTGGTGGTGATGTACAGTGCCATAGGTGTAATCTGGGGGACATAACAGCCCCCTGAGGTATTTAACTGAGGATTTATAGTGTCTCCCACCCCAGTCAGAAGTCAAAATTAAATATATTACTGTTTTGTGTACAATTGTTTGTTAGTACGTAAGTACCTGTACGTTTTTGATCTTTGTATTTTGTATGAATTTTGTTTTAAAATTTGAATCTCATTCATTACCTACTAATTAATAATTATAAAACTTAGGTACTGATTTAAAGCCTCCAATTTTTCAAACCAATGTTGTTGATTTTTATTTTTTCCACAGACCCTTCCTCCCATGAATTTACTCCAGATTACGTCTATGTGCAGTGCGAAGAAATTCCTTCTGTGGAACGAGACACGAGCCATTCAATATTTAATACGAGCCGAGGGTGATGTATCAAGCCTTTAAGGTAAAACGCACAGTAATGGTGCTCATATAATATTATTCACAGGTTCGTCGAACGGTTAGATGGACAGGTATTCATGGGCTTCTACAACGGCGGTTATATACTGTCGTTGCTTGGTATCCATCGTGTTGAGTATTAAATTTACATAATATTATGATCAGTAGTGATGTATCCCATCGGCACAGAGTATAGGTTAGGTATGGTACATTATACTGTCAAGACTTTGTATCGCATTTCAGGAATAAAAATAAAACGTATTCCACGTATGGATGTCGAGCGAGTCGAATGATTGATTTTAATTTTGGTGCCTATATTTTTTTAGTAGGTAATGATAGTTATACAAAAGATCGGTTACTGTGGTTATCAGATATTATAATAAATTGTGAGTGATGACATGACGTCTTATCGACGGCCGTGCAGTTACAATATTAATATTAAATAATGTAGGTTATTCTCGCAGACTTCTGATATTAACTGGTTCCTTACCGTAGGTATAGATACTTAATGTTCGTATTATACAATTTTACAATTAAATATTAAATTGACAAAATTCGTTAAGTAAACGAAATTTATCAAACTAATTTGTGTGCATTACAGTAGATAAATTACATATACCTTTTCAATTTCTTCTTTTATGTTTTTTATTACATATATAAAAACATAACTATTAATATACTGATGACTAATAAACCATCGCTAAAAATTGTTTATACCAACTTGATTACATTTGTGTCATTTATTTAAAATAACCCCTAGCAGAAAGAAGTGGTCAATAATTACCTTTTATGTTTATTATTTTCATATGTGAGTGTTTTTGAATTAATTATTTTCGCAGCAATTAATTAATAATAATGATATTTAAAATAATTTATCACATTTTTTTTTGTAATTGTTTAAATTTCAAATTTTTATAAAGTTTAACAAATTCACCACATATATAAATTGTTTTGTTGTTAAAAATAAATGCAGCTTTAAACTGTAACACATAGGTCTTGTGAGCTTAAAACAAGATTCTATACTTTTTGCTGGAATTAAAAAAAAAAGCTTTATCGTTGAACCACATAAATGTATTGTGAGCGATTGAAGTTTAAATTTTGTTGACATTGGATATTCAAACGTTTAAATCTATTTTCGTTATTTTGCTATTATTCAACAAATATTTATCGTGGAAACTTGTGACATTTGACTCTTGTTAAAATATTATCATTTTCTATACACATTATAACGATTTTAATAATAATTATGTTGTAATTCAAAAAATGTTGTTCGTAGGTACTGAAACTTTTCGCCATTACATGTATATTATTATTTACTGTAGTTAGGTACACACAGACATTTTAAAAATGTTTATATTAATTTTAAGCTATTTACACCACGAACCTATTTACACCGTTTTACCGCAGAAGGTCGCTATTAACTTTTAACTTTATAAGATTAAAAATAACAGCTTGTAAACATTATATTATAAAATAATACTATAATAACAACTATTTATTTTGAAAATTTGTTTTTGAAAAAAATGTTCAACCTACCGTACAACACAATACCTAAAAGATAAATAAATTACCAATTGCGTTATAAATATTCATAGAAATATTGGCAGACAGACAGTCTCCGTTGAGAATCGTTTTTCATCGTTTATAATGGTTTATCGTTGAATTAAAATTTAACTCATTCATAACAGTGACCTACTTAGTGACAATGTCTACTTGACACCTACTATACAGCAGAGCGACTATTTGTAAAACAATAATTTAGAATCAGAGAACAGAGATATGAAACACGCCATAACAAAACAAAAATAGTCGTGAAACACAATTTGGTTGTCAAGCAAATAGTGAAATTCAACAGTTAAAAACATTTTGATGAAATTAAAAATTATTAATTACTAAAATTTATCAGGTTATAAATAATTTTAAAAAATCATTAATCACGATGTGTAATGTTTCTGAATTTTCTACCAATATTATAACATACAAATAGTAGATATTAATATATTAACTGTAATATTTTATAATATCTATATATAATACCTACTGTATAATATTATACTATTATAGAATTTACATCTTAAGAGAATGGCAGTGTAATGTTAATTGTCTCCCTGGAGACTCACGTGCAACATTGAAAAGTGGCGTTCATTTGAACCAACCTTGTGCTGTTAGATTCAGTAATAGAGAGAATTGACCTATTACCAAACTTAAAGTTAAGATTTTTTTCCGTGTCCTAGTTTTAGATTGTATAAGATATTTAAATTTATATGTGAGTTATAAGCATGCAAAATAACACGGCTTAAATAAAATGGGCATACTTAGTATCTATTTGAAATATTTTAACATATCCAATGTAAGAACACAAGTGTTTTCTCAACTTAAAGTTCGATAATGGGTCTGTTCACTCTAATACTAAACTTAACATGGTCGGTTATGCTGAACTCAAATTCGCCATGTTACGTGTGGTTCAAGGAGAGAAAACAAACAGTGCGCCAGATTTTTTTACAAATTAGGACGTGTAAACACTGCTCAAAGACATAGTAGGTACCTGTGAAGGACCAGTGTATTATTAATATAATATACGAGTTTATGAAAAAAAAATATAATTAAACCCATTTTTATGAAGCAACGTCAACCAGAACCTAGGTACTATAATATGTTTAGCGTGTTAATTTATTTCGTCTTAGTACAAGAAACTTAGTACTTAAATTATATACAAGAGTGTGGTCTGTGGTGTTGTACCGTGATAATATAATATGATATAACTTAGGTATGTGTTATTATATACCTACTACTTGTACAATGCTTTATCGTGTAGAAAAAGTATATTCGGTACGAGACAATGGAGAATTTATAATAAAGTGTTGTACAAACTACAAAGTCTGTTAGAAGTCAAACTTCCGTCAAAGGTCATATATTGTGCATGTCAATAAATTCTACCTTTTACGAATTTAAATAACAAATATTAACTGTCGTGTAGTTGGTACGTATCATATTATTATATAACATACATGCAACATTACTCAAATGTAAAATAAATTATTTTAGTATTTTGTAAAAAATATTCAATCGTTAATAAAATCGTTATTGTTTCCTTTGTAATACTGCAATTAACATGATATTATGTAATAAATTTATAATTCAAGTTTTAAAGAAAATACATTCTACGTTCTGAAGCTATTGAATGTCCACTGTGCATAATATGATACAACGACGTAATTGTTTCAAATATGATTATTAATTCCATAACTATAGTGTTTTTTTCTCTTTACCCACGATATCATAAGATACAGTAACAGTCAGAAAAAACCAAATATTTATTTATCCATTTACTTGAATTTACTGCGTATATTTTAGCATGATAATATTAACGATTGAATTTAGTAGTTTAAGCGATTCAAAAATTCTTTAAACACTTTGGTACAAACGTATAGGTACAACTATAATACCCATCAAACAAACACAACACACATTTGGCGTTCTGAGTTCACCGCAAAGATAATGAGGTTTTTCTAAGGCCTCCCTTATGAGTGATCAACAGCTTAAACCACGGGCGTAAGGTCTATCACCGGCTCTCCATATAGCGTAACCCTTATAATTTGACATTTTTCCTCCCCTCCCCCCCCCACACCACACCAGTGCCATATTGCTACCATTGTGTTGCTCTGTCATTATTTACAAGCAGAAAGGATTTTTACCATTCATCTTATCTTTACTATGACACCTGTTTTTGTTTACTCACCCTTAAATTAGGCGTGAATAAATAAAACCTTATTGTAAATAAGACCGATGGCTATGGCAGGATGGTTATATTATAATATATATATATAGGGATGCAGAAGGTTACAAGAGTTTGATACAACACTCGGTTTATTGTTTTATACGCCAGTCCGTAACACCGTCTTTTCCAAAGCCTGCTTTGTGCGGACAAATGCTGTAGCTTCACCTATATATTGTAAATTGTGCACACACACAATAATAAATAATAATAATATATAGATAGGTACATGAACTATACAATATGTGATCATCAAATATTTACATCGACTATAATGCCGACCCTATAACGACCAGAAACATGGTGTTACAATAATGTGAAAATAAATTTGAATAAACAAATACTTATTATCGTGAATATTGTTGAAATTTGAATTACAGAGGTATTTCAATGTTTGAAAACTATTGTATGTTTATACATTTATTTTTTAATTACCTATGTCTTCTTGCTGTAAGAAATTATTAAACTATTAATTTATATGTACATATTCAATAACTATTCATAAAAAATATTTTATTTCAATTTTTTAATATTTTTTCCAAATATTTGTGAATAAAATATTTTTAATTTGTAGGAAATGTTTACTTACAATAGTTACTGATTTTTTTTACACAGAAACCTAACCGTAGTTCTTTATACATCCATGCATATGTAATTTTTTTACTTTTTCCTCTAATATTTTTGACGTCTGTAACAGCTTGGTGTTTTATATTAAATATTGAACATTTTCGTAGTATTCATGTAATGTTGTGTTTAATTTTAAATTGTAACCTCGTAGGTGTAGTAAATAAAATACATGTGCAAATGTGCAATTGCCTTTATGCTTTATGCTTCTGTATAATTTATAATATTGAAATTGAATAAATATTGATATTTAATTTACTAATGCAATAATAAAGAAGTAAATTAATTTAGTCATTTGCACATTTTTTTTGTATATTATTGTAAAATTGATTGATAATATTATATTATAACTATAATTTTTGTATAATACGCAGTAAAAATTTTAATATTTTTTAAAATATAAGTCAGGTTACAAACGCGATTTGAATCAACGATTGGAGTATTATATATCGACGGTTTAACAACTGTTAAAGTTGCAATTGATATTTGAATACTATTTTTAATTACTAACATCACTGAAATAGAGGCCACGTAAAAACAAGTTGAAACACGTACATCAATATTTTTTTATAAAAGTTGCTTAACAAAATAAAATACACATAATATATTATAGTTGTTAAGTAACTTTGTTGTACGAGCTAATCGTTTGGATTGTATACAAGTATTATATCCTGTGTGTACATACAAAAAAATAATAACTTTTAGTTTAATTATTATATGATATAGAACCTAAATAACTATCGTAAGTACCAATTATTTCATAATTGCACAGGACGATTTAAATGTATTACATAGTTAATTATTACGTGGTTTTAAAATGGATAGATTAACATGATTTATGATTTTAATTACTATAAATTATATTAATGTAGATTAATTGTACTTCAACAGTTATGCTGACTTAAGTCAATGATTCATACTTAAAACATATCCTAAAAGGTTCATCGTAAGGTGATGTTAAATATATTATTTTTAAATCGACATGCATCAAAGTTATTAAATGTGGATTTATAAATAATACATCTTTAAGGAAATTAAATAATACAAATTAATATTTTTAGACAAAATATAAATTGTAAATTGTAAATATAAATATAAGCTAATATAATATGTTCTTAAATGGCGTTGATAAAAAAAAATAATAATAATAATAATATTGTAAATCCTTAGACTATTTTAGACGCAATTTTTTTGGGGAAAAATTATCACGAATATATTAGTTGTCAGACCTCAGTTTTATATTTTTATTATTTCAAAAAGGACTGAATTTTCATATCAAACAAATTCAGTTTACCTTTAAAATTAAAACGTGTATTATAGTTAAATAAATACTAAATATTATAATTGGTGATGAACACCATTTATCATTTATCATTATTTATTTATTTATATAATTCAACGTCCAAGCCGGCAATTTTACATAACTACATGGTGATATAATGAATAATAAATTTGTAACATATTATATTATAATAAATTCATTGATGGCCAAAGAACGAAAAATAGTTTATGCTAAGTAAAAGTTTTTTTTTTTTTTTTAATGTTGTGTAGATCAAACTGGGTTCTGATTTCAAAAACCATAATTTCAAAAGTTTTACGAACTTAATCTATAAAATCACAACAACCCAACGTTTGAGTATTTATAAATTTATTTTCCAGGAATTATTTAAAATTAATTAAAATCAGAGTCCAATTTAACTTGAACAAAGTCATCTTCTTTCAAATAAAAAAAAAAAAAAAAATGTTTAAAATCTGACTATTATACGAGCCATGAACATTTTCTCCATTTTTGATCATTGAAATGGTTTTATTTTATTTTTCTGTACAGATTATTGTATAGCCGCCGCACCACGCAACTAGAAATTGCCTGAATTTTTGTCCCTTAATAAATAGCCGTCTCCGACAGCTTTAATAGAATAGTGTTTTTTTATATTTTTTTTTTTTTTTTTGTATAGGGAAGTTCATTAAAAAGGTACGTAACTCTCAACGTAAAATAATAAATTAAAGGCTTTTTATTTCTATGAACTAAATAACTATCCATTTAGGTTTTTAACGAATTTAACGACAAAACACATTATCCCTCTCATATCCTATGCTTATTTTAATAAGTTAAAAAAAATGTTTATTTAACATTTATATATATATATATATATAATAAGTGACTTAATTCTTACAAATATAGAATATAATAACAAAGAGAACTCACAATGGCTTGTTTTTTACAGGCCTGTATTGTTGGGTCGATTAACGAGTGGATTTAAGCAGGCATAGTTTTTAATGCCTTTGGCTAGGGACTCATATGGGGGATTTTGTCCTCTCTCATTTCCCTATCTAACGTTTGTGTGCTTATATAGGACTAGTGGTACCACAGTTTAAATTAATACTTAAGAAAATTGTATGCTTAATATTATGAGTTGAATTAATGCTTTCAATTATTGTTTAAGATGCTCTTTACAGATATTTTATGACAACCAAACGAATTAAATCTGGGAATTTGAGAGTTTAACTCGTCGTTGAGGATGTCATTCCACTTGTATTGGATGTGTTAAACTTTCATTAAATCATAAACCAGGAAAACAATTTTAAGTGGATAATTTAAAATATTGCTAAGGATATTTTATAATTTCTTTAAGGTATATTTGACACAAAAATAAAAAAAAAAACACGCCGATTGTTTTATCTTGAGATTATCAAACAAAAAATACTGAACAGCTTCAACAACAAATTAGATAATTATAATGGAATCACCCAATTTAATTATTCAATATTATTTTGGTTTACAAATCAATAAACCAAATAAATAATTATTTTTATTGATTAGGATTTCATGGATATAAAATTGTTGTAAGATTATTATAATTTATTATCATTATTTTATGGACCAATTATATTCTAAGTATTTTAAAATATCTGATAATATTCTATTGAATATAAGAAGTTATTTAAAAATTGTATTTAATCATGTTTAAGATAATTTTACATTTTATCTATTTAAATAGGTAGCAATGTTTATAGAGAAATATATTAAATTAAAATAATAATTTTCATATTTATCAAATATTGTATGTACCATTGATGAGCAAAAATTATATGATAGTTTCATTTATAATCCAGAAATATAAGTTATGATTAATTTTAAGATATTTGAATTATAGTATCAACTTTTCAATTTATAAAATCCAACAGTAGATTTGATTTATGCAATTGAACTTCTACTAAAATGTCTATTTCTTCTATTAATCTCCCTATGGAATCAGTTATAGATATGTATCACATCGATAATTTTGTTCAAATTGCATAATTGATATACCTTAGCTGTTGAGTAATAATTAAGATATTGTATTCAAAATTTTGTTGTTATTTTGTTTTAAATAATTGAAAACTAACGTAGGAAAATGACATTAAATACTTGTTTTAGACAGTACAGACAGTCTTCCTTCAGGGCTCTTTAAAAACATCCCGCGAGTTCCTTCAAAGTTCTGTTTTTGTTTTGTCTCTGTAACCGTTAATTAACGTACTGTTTATAACGGAACAACGTATTTGCCGACCACCCCGATCTGATTATGTGCTTTGTTAATGGTAATAAATTGCGAACTCGTTTGTTTTACATGTTTGTATTGTGTGAATTAATAAGAACCTAAGGTAACAATGTTTATTTTTTTTACATTTGGTTATATATAGTCACTTCTTCAAATAAACATACCACATGCAAATTGCAATGAATGGTTGATAATGTTATTTCGTTACGACTGTACCAACATGAATGAAAAATAACGTATAAATGTATCGAAGATTTAATTATTCTGATAATTTTTTGTAATGTACTTTTTTTTACATACATATCAAATAATTAATTTCTTTGATTTTTACTTTTTAGCTATGAAAACATTTCATATAATATTTCAGATACCAGAAAAAAGGTGTGATGAAATAACAACTTACATAATATTAAAAAAACGACTTTAAATCATTATTTGCAGCACTAGAACTTGTAATTATACAAGTTTTGAAAGATTGTAGGTACACCGAAATAGAAATTAAAGTAAAATAATTCATGAGTATTTCAAATCAAATATTATTTTATTTTAAAAAGGAGGAACATTTTAACACTTGTTACAGCCATCTTGTGTGTAAATAATTATATCAAGTACCTATACTGTGTACAACTAAATAAATGATTAATGTTTAACATTCTTTTAAAAAAAAAAAATGTTTTCTTTTAAGTAAAATATAAATTATACAGTTTACCAATATTGTAAACTCATCATTTATTTAACGGTATAAGCAGTAAAATAATATATTGTGTTCAAATAATAATTTTTGTATTTAATATTTTGTATTATAATTTTTATTTGGAATTAAAAATTTAAATTGAATATTAAAAATTTTAGCTAACATATTTTATAATTATGTACTTCATATTTGTAAAATATTTGAGACGATAGTTCTCTTACATAATTTCAAAAGATTTCTTCCGTTTTATAAATTCAAAAAATTGTATTATGAATGGATTTTATTTGTAATCAGTATAGGGAATGTAATTACTAGAGTTTTGTTTTTGAATTTTTTTGATTTTATTAACATACGAATTGTTGGCATTTACCCAAAGTTCATAATGTATAACATAATAACATTGGTCCAACTAAGTACAATTAATAACTTTTAGTTCAATAACTAATAATACTAAAATGTCAAATTTGAATATTAACTATTTTTAATAAAATAGGTAATTATAATTAATAGGTAATTGTATAGGTAGTTAAGTTGAAATATTGTATGTACAATTTATAGAGACATGAGTATAACATTATATTACACGCTTGAAAGTATTATTTATATAATCTAAATGAATATTTAGTAATTTTTCCACTGTAATTGCTTGATGAGTTTACACAATTCAGGAATTGAAAACGAATTATGTGTTATAATTAGACTAATAATTCATATGTTCTTAAGATTACAATTAATTTTTGACAATTTATAGCTTAAAAATAGTGTTGATATTTTAAAAGAAAATCATAAAACATTATATAATTTATTGTTGATATGAGAAAAAAATGTCTTTGATAATCAGTGCAATTATTTTATCAAAAGTTATTAAATTTAAATAATAGGTATATGATCTTCGATATATAAATTGGGTAAGTGATCACTTAAAGTTTTCAGTAGAGTAAGTTTTTTTATATTACAAACAACACTTATTTCTAAAATTTAAACTTGTTTATTTCATATTGCAAAAACCTAGGAATGCAATAGTGATTCATTTTTTTTTTATCCACTGATCGAAAACTCTCGAATTCCACACCCTAATAAATTCACTCTGTCAACATTGTTTCCGATAATTAGAAAACTTGCAGTGAAACGCTTTTCGAAAAGTTTCTGTTGATTTATTGAAGTGTCTGCCAGGTCAAGGCGTGTAAAAAAATGACTGAATAATCTGAAGGGACAAAAAATAAAAATAAATAAACTAAATTAAACTCAACTCAAAAAATTAAAAGTTGACTCACTGGTGGGGCAAACTAACTAATCCGCTTAAATTAACATTATTTAATGGTGGTTACTTTAATACTAATAATACTACAGTCAGTTGATATAATCTCGTTTTAATCAAAGCCTATTTGTATTTTTAGTGAATTTTTTACATAATTTATTTATTCTTTTTGACCTTACTCGCGTATAAAATACCTCAATAGATTATTAATTAAAATTGCAATTAAATTCAATGTACCAATAATGAAGTTACAGGGAATAAAAGTCATAAGTTATACTAATATAATAAAAGCTTTCATTTACTTCCTTATAATTATGTGATTTCGTGTCATCTGGGTATGTATATAACTATGTTATTATATTTTGTATTTTTAATTTGATTTTATATTTTATATTATAAAATCATTATATCAACATGTATTCAAATTTAGTGTTGAATTCAAAATAAATGTTGGTATTTTTGTATAATTTACATTATCAAACCAAACATAATATTATAATATTATAATCTAATTATAGTAACACTAATAAACATTTATTTTAATATACTAATAATTTATATTTGTTGGTTGGCTATAATGTTTATTGGCTTTAAAAATAATTTTTCTAATAAAAAACTTTTCAAATTCTCGTCATGTTACGTATTCATGTGATTAGTGTAATACGAAATTATTATTATTATTATTTTTGTATGAAAATCTGATCGCCTGAACATTTTTGTTATAAAATGTATTAACCAATAATATACAATCAATAATTAATATTATTGGCTTATTTCTGGATTAATTCGCACCAATAGGTAGGTATGAGGATTTTTAGATTCTATTATAATAGCACCTAGTAAGGTAATTGTATTTTTTAGAGGTAGAATATTATATTTCAAAATTTTAAGTGTTATCAATTTTCATAGAAGAAAAATGATCAACAAGATTCAATTTTATAGTTTAAATTTTGTAAAATTGGTTATTTTCTAAGAAGATTTCCTTAGAAACATAAACATTAATAACCAAAATCTTCGATTAAATAATCAAAATTTACTCATAATAAGCTGCAGGGTTTAAAGCAATTTCGTCCGTAGTGTAATGTAAATATTAATTACCTTTTATCTTATTCTGATTGGCTATTTTAATCATGACACTATTCACTTACTATGATCTACCTGGAAATTTTCAGAATTGGGCAGAGCTCAACTTTTAGACACGACACAACAGACGACAAATCTGTGAAACCTGGTTTATGTGCTACATCGACCACGATGATACAATCAAAATAGTCTTAAACCTGTAGTTTTATTATTATTTCAAACCATATTAAATATTTATCTAAATAGAACTAAAAATAATTAAAATTATTACTTTAATAGTTTAATTATTTTATTTTTTCCGATGACTTTTTATTTTATTTCAATCAACAAATAAATATGCATATTAATTATTACCCGTGTCGAATTATGTATAGCCATATGAGTGTTCAAAACTACTGTCTGTGTATCTGAAATCGTGATTTTTTTTGTGAGATTTATTTAAATTTGTTTTTAACACTTTCGTCAAAGAGTAAAATAAGTGCACTTTAGACATTTATATACTCATAAGATGATTTAAAAGCTTTTTTAAACCCTTTTTTAATGCATGCAATTGTTGATCAATATTCAGTGCGTTCAGTAAATTTCATTATCTCGAAGAATGTGTGTTGAATAAATTGATAAATATTTTCCATTATAATCTTGAGTAATAAACCAATACTTTTGATTTCTTCGTACGTTATTCTGTTATACATTATTTGAAATTGTTTTTTCATCAATCACTATAACTTTTAACCAATAACTTACTTGAAACGTCCTATATTTTATTGTAAGATAATACGTTATATTCGGTCTTCATTCCGGCTTAATGATGGTTACGTTTTTCATTTTTAGTGAATATAATTGTACCTGAAAAAATATTTAATTGGTTTTATCACTATAGTACTGCTAGTTACTTTATACATGTATATTTTATACTGTTGTTACACTTTTTATTATGTATATATAAAACTAAACGTTGGCACGCCAAAACAAACGCTCTTAGAAACCCTCTGCCGTCGGGCGGATACTCATTGTCGCTGTGTGCATTCTGTTTGCCAAACAATAATAATAATAACTCACGAAATTTTCAAATGGTTAACAATTGGTTTAGTCGACGCCTAAAGCGTTTTAATGCCCGATACATCACACCACCACCACCACTATCGTTATCATCTTCATCATCATCGTCGTCGTCGTGTAAAAATCTATGAAATGCATTGGAGTGAACACTGTGGAAAATGTACGTCCTGAAAAAAAAAATTACCAGTTAACGAGGTGTATTTCCTTCTTCGTTTCCCTCTCCGACTGATTTTTATTTTCTTCTTTTAGCATTGAAATAAAATAAGGAACCATGCTAGGAGTAGGTAAGGGTTTTCAAATAGAACTGGTTGACTTCGCGGGTAAAATTGACTACTGGAGCAGAAATTATATAATATATACATCTATATTATATGGAAAAGTATTGAGTGTGCGTCGGTGTCCTTTGATGGTTGAATATTCAAATGGGAGCTCCGGGCATTGAGCTAATAAGAATAAATAAACAAAACGGCAGAACTGTAGAAGGATTTAACAATTTTACTTTGGGAATCGATCACGCGGAAACTTAACCATCACAATGTATTCAAAGACTGTTTTTTTTTACTACACAACCATTGCTAGTGATATACAAAAAAAAAAAAAAAATAAGCCTGGAATATGCAAATAACCTAACACAATACTACAATGAATCAAACAGAAAATATAGAATCTGCCTTATTGTATTCTTATTATTTTTTTTTTTTTTTATATATATAATTAGATTTGTTGTTTTATGAAAATGTATATTATCATGAATTATATTATAACATTATGTTGTAAGCAATTACCATAATAATATATTTATCGCCTAAACAGTTGAGAATATTATAATATTATAATCGATTCTATTCTCTACATTAATTTACCAGTCAGTATACCGTTACCCCGAATCTACGAAATTGCTGATTTCACGATGTCGACAATTTTCCACGAATTTTGTGCAACATAGCTTTGATTGATTGCTTTATAATATAAAACCATTGATTTAACTTGATATTTCGTTTATTATTCTTAACGCATGATAAATTTTTATATCAATATAATTTAAGATAAAAATAATTATTTGACAAATGTATTGAACGGTTGACAAAATATGTATTCACTAAATAAATAATGGCCTGATATTAATTATTATTATTTTTTAAATGAAATATTCAAAAATTGTAATGTATAATAATTTGCACGATGATTTATATCTTAATTCCTTTACAGAGTATTCGAAATGAATAATTTCATTTAGATCCATATTTTGTAATGTTCATTTATACAAAAAAAAAACCAAGAAAATCGTTTCTGCTGTATAACAGGTTTTGAGTGTATATTGTCACCATTGAATAGATCATATTGTATTGGATGTCCTCAAAATATATTTCAATGATAAATGATTGTATACGAAAAACGATTCTGATTGGTGGCACCGTCTACTTATAACTTTCGAAGGATAATTTGAAGCATATTATTTTTATAATATTTATAGTATTTTCTGAATTTGGTTGGTTTAACTAATTTGTATCAAAAACAATATGCGTATACAACTCATAAGTCAATACCGACCTACCGTTAAATAGTGTGAATAGGTTCGTGGTTTGTAAACAGTCTAAATATTTTGAAAATTAAATAATTGTTTATTGTAGTAAAATAAAATTAACTAAATTAACTGTTTCAATTTCTATCAAATAAAATGACTACAGTTGAGACTCTAATTGATAATTCATTAATTTATTAGAATGAGTATACTCAAATTGGCAGAATCGTGAATATACATAATTATTAATGGACCTACGTTATGACTAAAATGTATTATTTTATTTTTTTGCACAAGGTAACCTGCTAGAAATGTTGAATACGTTTGGGACCCCCCCCCCTTTTTTTGCTTTATAATATAATCACATTTTATGAATTTTTTTATTTAGCCTCAGCATTAACCGCCATAAGCTTATTTTATTACATATACTGACTTAAATTATCTGACATTATTGTTACAACTTTTTTGTGTTTACTGTTTAAATTATACATGACTTAAAATAATTTACTTAGCGTTAAGTTGTTGAGGAAAATGATCAGCTACTGTGTAGGTATATCCTGATTTGAGAGCTTCTTGTCACTAGGTACTTCTCATAATATGTACCTATAACGTGCTTCACCATTAGCAGCGACGAAGGATACACATAACGTTTTATGAAGGCTCATGAGTGATAAATCGATAACCAACTTTTCAATTATCTTCACTGAATGTAATTTAGTCGGACTTTTATAATATTATACCGGTGCTATTTGGTATTTAACTTGCCTCTAGTTTAGATCTGTTACTTTATGCAAACCAACGTTATTTTTTACTTATATTTAAATTTTGTACGCATATTTTAGATAAATTCAGTGGGACTTTTCGCAAATCCTTAAACTTGATAAGCGAGACAAATGCAAAAGAATATTTTGACAAATGAAGATGATATTTTTTGCGCAACTGCTGGCGTATATATGATTATACTACCGTCAACATAATATAGTATGGTTTTAAGGGTAAGCAAGATTGAGTAGTTTCATAACCTGGACAATGCTATAATAAAGGCCGTTCAAAGTCTCGAGACTATTCTGATACCACTATTATAGACTTAAACTTTAACCAATTCAAACTTACCATATACCTAGTGGTTGTGTATGAGGTTGTATTATTATCTAATATAATAGTATCCACCTATATATTCTATAAATATATGAGTTTATTTTGAATAAGTGCAATATAATATATAATGATAATAATAATAATAAGCATAATAATAATAATAATAATAATAATAACATTATTATTATATATATATACATTTTTTTTATTAATATTATTTTTGATATTAACTTTTAAACTATTATTTTTTTCTGATTAGAAATGGTATGACAATAAAAATGCTTATATTAAAATCACATAAAAAAAGATAAACTATTCGAATTATATGATTTCATATATTGTATTGTTCAATGGTAATTATTATCTATATATATAAAAATGGAGATAAAAATGTATAACAATTCATCAATCGAGAACGGCTGGTCCGATTTGGCTCAAATTTTTTTTAAGATGTTCGTAACTGCCAGGAGAAGGTTTTTACGAAATAAAATTTTAAGAAAATCCACCGGAAAGGTAGGAAATCTCAAATCTGTATGTCAAAAATACAACAGTGGCGCAACAGTGCATTATATTATATTGGTTGCTATTGGTTAATCGGGCATGTTTGTTGATTTCATGTAATATAAAAATGAATTGCAGAATGTGTTGCTAAGCGCAATAATTCTACTGTACGTGTGTTGTGACTGAACTCCTCCTAAATGGTTAGACCGATTTGAATGAATTTATTTGTATACGTTTGCGTTTATTCATCTGATTTTAGTACGGTTAGGTTAGGTTAGGTTAGGATTTTGTATTAATTGATTATATCAATCCACCATAGGTAAAATACGACAAACTTGGTATAACTTTGATACTTTAGAGTTAAATCATACACTAACGTACATACAGCACGGGGTCCGCGATCTACCGCAGGTAGATGGCTTACCTGATAATGTACTGCTGCGAATCAGAATTTTTATTCCAGGCAATGGAAAAGTTAAGATTAATTTTGAAACTATACACCGAATATTAAATAACGAATTGAACAAAGTTTGAGTCGCATATAGTTGGTACACTTAATGGGCCAGTGGCGGATTCAGACAATTTATATTAGGAGTGCACATATTAATTCTGACCACCCACCTACATTTTAAACACTATACCACTACCACCAGGCGCCCGCTAGGGGGAGAGAGACCATGACCCCCCACTATTTTTTGGCTACTAGAAGAAAAATCTGGGGGGGA
>NC_042494.1:57209509-57210523 GCF_005508785.2 Acyrthosiphon pisum
ATGTTCACCCGTGGTGGTTTCAACAGCAAATAGGGGGATATTTTTGATTTTAATGTCCGAGCGAGCGTAGCGAGAAATCAAGCATTATAGGTATTTAAGGGTTATTATATAAAGTTAAAACGTCAATTGGCTATAACTTCGAGAATAACTTCGTGTGCCAAATTCTGATTTCACCAACATTTTTTTTACCCAAAAAATGACTAAGTCCCCCCCCAAAAAAACCAAAAAAAAGGGGTGTCCCGTAAAGGAGAAAAGATCCGTTTTTCTTTACATCCAAGAAAATTACTGGGGAAATTTAAATGATCCGTCAAAGTAAAAACACATTCAAAAATTTGCATTATTCTTCGGACGAAAATTAACTTAATTTAGATATTTTTGAAATAAAATTAACTTGAAGTTAACACGTTAATCTTGAAAAAAAAGTAACTTATTAAGTTAAAAGTTAATTTGAAAAAAAAAGTAACGAGTTAATTAACTTAATTAAAATTAACTTAACGTTTTAACTTAATTTTAATTTTTAACTCGTTAATGTCTTTAACTCGTTAAATGCCCAGCCTTGCTATAAATTACCTAAATTTTAATAAAATGAGTCTGTATATATAGACTATAGTTCCACGTTCCGTTACCGTTACCTACCTATAATAGTAAAGTTGAAAACTAAAAAGACTGGGCGCTTTGCTGTACAGTAGGTTACAAGTATGTCACTGTAATGGATAGTGTTAAATTTGAATTCAATGATATAATATCATTATATAAGAAAAATGATTCTTAGCGAACGGTCAGACAGCGTATGATATTACTAAGTAGGTATATTTGATGATATTATTGTGAAAAAGTAATTTATATATAACCTTTTTACGTAGAACCTTGTTTTAAATTGTCGGTCCTTAGCTATAAAAGTTGAATATTTTATAAATTTTTAACTACAAAATAATTATTACATTTTAAATTTGATAAATGTTGTTGAAATTCGAACTATAAATGCTTATTAATAAAAATTGTGCGAATGTATTT
>NC_042494.1:57212161-57230256 GCF_005508785.2 Acyrthosiphon pisum
ATTATAATAATAATAATAATAATAATAATAATAATAATAGTAATAAATAATAGTAATAATAATAATAATAATAATAATAATAATAATAATAATAATAATAATAATAATAATAATAATAATAATAATAATAATAATAATAATAAATAATAATAATAATAATAATAATAATAATAATAATAATAATAATAATAATAATAATAATAATAATAATAATAATAATAATAATAATAATAATAATAATAATAATAATAATAATAATAATAATAATAATAATAATAATAATAATAATAATAATAATAATAATAATAATAATAATAATAATAATAATAATAATAATAATAATAATAATAATAATAATAATAATAATAATAATAATAATAATAATAATAATAATAATAATAATAATAATAATAATAATAATAATAATAATAATAATAATAATAATAATAATAATAATAATAATAATAATAATAATAATAATAATAATAATAATAATAATAATAATAATAATAAAAATAAAAAAAATAAATTCGCAACAATAATATAAAATACATTTTGTGCTATAATTGACAAGTTTATAATATTTCAGCACCCCCTAAAGAGCCAATCTTAACAATTTTATGAATACATAAGAGAAGTCAAATTTAAATAAAAATAATAAATAAATCAATTTTTTTCAATTTTCATTATACAATAATATTAATAGAAAGATCTAATTATAATTTACAATAATCAACATTTGTATAAAAATGAACTTACATTTAAAACTTAGATAAATCAAAGTGTTTCACATACAATTTAAACAACTTGAAATTTTTGAAGTGATCAATATTAATATTTAAAGAACGACATAAACTTAATCCTATGTGTAAAGCACTATTTTTATCAAATACTTTATTAACGTGTGGTAAATTTATATTAATATTTTTTTTTGAATCTAGTGCTATGCTCATGATTAATTGTTGGAATTAAATTCTTATGTTTATACAATTGAATCTAAACCGGTAAATTATAATTATATTTAAAGTCCGTCACCTCTAGTTCATTATAAATCAAAATAGTACTAGTTCGTAGTGGTAGAAATAATAAATATTTCAATAGTTTTATTTTTACCAACATTCATTAAATAATTGTTAGATTATAATATATCTATAAATATTAAAAATATGAGCGTAATTGTTTAATAAATATTAAGTACTTCATAAATTTAGCAACCCATTTTTTTTTTTTTTATAAGCGAAATTTATATAAACATATAAAATATTCTTGAATTATTCTTTTAAAAAATATTTATTGATTTATTGATCCTTATAGTAAGATAGTCTTATAAAATTATATTCTGATTAAATAAATTACGTACCTGCATAACTCTATGATTGTTTATTATTATAATTAAATTATTATTGTTTGTTCATCGATTAATAGTGAGGTAAATGTAGATATATTGTAATACGTTAATCACAAACTATTGGTTTATTTTATGTGTTCAGTGGAAAGCATACAAATAAATAATTATCTCTTAAAATATTAAATCATACAAACAATATAGGAATTAGTATTTTTTACTGTACATACATTGGATTTTTATTTGAATTTGTTAGTGCTCGGGTCTGGGGTAGTTATTTTTCCATAATAGGGTCACCATTGTGTGTTATACAGTAATAACAACTTTTTGAGTAATTGTGTTTTAGCGAGATAAAAATTAGATAAATAAAGTTTTTGGTACCATAATATACCATGGTATTTTTATTGGGATATTCTTAAAACAATGAAGTGTGTCTTGATACGAAAGGGTTATACACCGTAATCAGTTTAATGTAATCCGTTATGAATGAAAACTAATTACGAATGTGTAGTGTCTATGCTATTTTCATTTAAAAATATAAAATGTTTACAAAACATAATCAACACTACATTTTAAATAAATTGAAGTATGGATTGGAAGCTATACATTAATGTCTGATCCGAGCAACAATGTAATCTGCAGTTCTTTATATTTATAAAATAATACAAATTATATTGTAATCCCATTGTAATAATATATTCATTATTAAAACCAAAATGAAAGTATTATTTGATTTATATATTTATTCAATTTTTCTTTTTTTAATTTTGTATTATCACAAAAAAATACTATAAGTATATAATATACAATATTTTATACTGTTTAATATGAAATATGAATATACATTTAAGAATAAACCATGAAAACTATAAGAGCAAAATTGTATATTATTATATTGTTGTCTAAAGTTTTAAGAGGATGCTGCCCATTCATAAGTTGTCTCCATCTTACACACGTACGATATAACAAATTCCATTCATTAGTTTCAAAAGCGTGCTGTTAGTTTTTATATTAGAGCAAATTGAAATATTATCCAACTTTTAGGTAAAAAAAAATATCTGTGCTTAAGCGTTGGCAATTTTTTGATTTTTGGATAATTTATTTTAATTTTTCGCTCACATCTCGCTTGAAAATTTAAACATCGAATAAAAGTCAACGCTTAAGGACAGATAATTTCTTACCTAAAAGTTTGTTATAACTCTTTCTAATATCAAAACTAACAGCAAACTTTTGAAACTAATGAACGACAATTTGCTCTGTCGTACGTGTGTAAGACGAAGACAACAAATGCATGGGTAGCGTCCTCTTAACGTTATAAAACAATATTATATACAAATTATTGAAATTATGACATCACATTTGATTCCAATTTAACTGTCTGAATTTTACTTGTTTATCGATATTTTTGTTGGGTATGCAAACTTAATATCGAACATGTGTGCGCTGTATAGAAAGCTTCTGCTTAGTCAGACTTAAGGGATTTCTGGGCCACTGCAGTGGTCTCCCAATTTAATTAACATTATTGTCTACTCTGTTTCCGCTAATCTCCCATCCCTTTAATTTTCCGTCCTATATTTTATCATACATCTATGACATACTCAGTAAGGTTCCAACGCTGATTTATTGATTTGCACATGACGAGCTTGATGGGCGAGTGAGGTAGTACCTATCTAAAACATGTTTGATCACGATCGTCACTGACGTTGTATTCAGGTTTTTATTTTTATACTTCGATACTACCAATAATAAAATAACTCACTTATGCATAATATATCATACAAACTTATACGGAAAATTGAATATGACACTTTAACTAAATAAATGACCTAAACATAACTATTAACTATAAATAATTAGTAGTATGGCCATAAAGGTTAGGTACCTACATGGATATGACGTAATGTAATTTTTTTCAATTATTATTATACCTATTTCAAGTTACCTGTAGTATATTTAAAAATAGAACATTATCTACTTAAAATATACATAGTAAAGCTGCCATCTGGTACTAATGTCGGGGTTTATGAATTTATCCTCAATTCTAGTGGTTGGCTGAAAATACTAACTTATAAGATAGAGTACTAGCTGGGTACCTATACAGACGGTATATGCAGTGCCATACCTTTTTTTTCAATGATAATTTACAGAAGTATTAACTTGCTTCATATCTTTGATATAACACAATATTATATTTTATACTATAAAGCATTTTATAAAAACATCACCTAGCACTATGTTAACCATGTTCTGTAATTATTTTATTGAAGTAAAATATGTAATTATTGACTCGAAGTTTAACTTAAAGTGTTTCACAGAGGTCTTAAACGGTTTTCGTCGAAAATAATGTTATTAAATAGAAACTCAATCATGTTATAAAACATTAAAATACATTATACATCGTTTGGTTGTTACTAAATCGCTATTGTAATTTCTAACGACCCGTGTAATAATTTATAAATTCATTGAACAAGTTTTTTAATGTTAATTTTAGGATTTTTAGATTTAAATTTAAGCAAAGAGAGTTTTTCATACATCCATAGAAAAATAAAGCAAATTATTTCAAGTAGGCAAGTTGTGAAAAAAAGTTATTTACTAACAATATAAAACTTTTCAATAACCTTTAACGGGTGATTCCTATAGTCCTATAGTCAATAAATATTTTACGAGAAAATCTTAAATGTCCTAAATAAGTAACCAGAAAAAAACCGTTATTTATTTATTTAAAAAGACTCCTTGCCATAAAGCATATTATTTAAACGCCACCCCAGTCAAAAAAATAGGGTTGATATCTTGTAACTTTGATTAGAAGAAAAGAAAAATTTACTCTAATATATTACAATTTATTTTTAAATATAAATTAAATACTATAATAAGTTTTTTTAAATAAATTGGAAATAATCTTGAGTTAAACTAAAATGTTTATAAGTGTAAAACTGTACATAAATAATTATAACATTTATAAAAATATATTCTAAACTGATGATTGGTTTTTCGTGAGTAAATTGGATCAAACGTATCATATTATAATAACACAAATAAATTAAATACAATTTGTTGTAAATAGTAAAGTATAGGTTAGCTATATTGTGCCTAAAACCACAATTTCCGTATAATACTGTTATCTACTTTCTACTACACAGTTATTATATGTTTATTAATTTATTTTATGAATTAACATATTACATATTATTTCATTTATTATACGAATTAAATATCATAACAATTTACAAGTTTGTTTTCTAAACATTTTTAGGAACATGATTTAATTTATTCACCCAATTAATTATCTTAGATATTTTATATTTAGATAAAGTTCAAAGTAGCAAGATCTTGCAAGATTGATCCGTCTTGACATGGTAAATATTATTAGGAGTGAATAAATTCTAGTTTATTCGTTTTTAATATTTGAGTTAAATGAGTAGTTTAGTTGATAAATATAGATAAAGTACAATTACTGTTGTTCAATCTTGTTTCAAATAGCATGGTGAAAAGTTAGGAACAAACAGTCAAAAGTAAAGATTATATATATTTCAATTCGGCTTAATTTATATCGAGGATCGTAAATCGTATGTGACTCACGTAGCTTTATCATACTCAAATGTATACTCCGTACACACCATGTGCAATATAATATCCTCAAACGCACACGCACACACACACGCATAAAACATATTTATAAGTTATAAGTATATATATATATATATATATATGCATTATAATATGTGCTTTCATTAAAGCCATAAATTCGCTCAAGAATAGAAAACGACAAAAAAGCATAGCGTTTTGCTTGAGTGCTAATTTGGCGAAAAGGGAATTAGTGTTGCATTGGCGAAAACCCGTTGGGAAAATATATATTGTGTTATATGACTATAGACACGGGGGGGGGGGGAAGGAGGAGAGGCTGAACGCACTATCTGGGCTTGGCTCGAATCCAAACAGCCTCGGAATCCACTAAATTGTAGCTTATGTATGGATAACCATTTCCAAAACGGTGGCGAATGCAAAAAGTTTCCTTTTAGTCAAAATACACCGTGCGGGCATTTGTTGGCTCGAACACAAACGCCAGAAGGTCCTGTGACTGTAAATCTTTGGTCGTTCAATGTCGTTTGGCAGTCGGTTTCGATACCGTCGGCGTCGGCGTCGGCAACGTTTGTTACCGTTGAATATGTTTCCATCGTGAATCACCAAGTTTTGGATATTTTTTATTTATTATTATATTATTATTATTAATATTATTGTAACAGATAGGTATGTTGTAGGTATAGTATTCATTTTGTGGGTAACGAATCATAAGCTTAACAATGTACACGTGTTTGTTATGCATCGTATATGTGCTACCCTGTAGTGTTACAGACTATGCAAATTTAAGTTTGATAACATTTTTTATGATATAAGTTTAATATCGTTTCAGATAATTCGACTTACTGTTATTAGACGTTAACGATTTATGGGTTCGTTTAATTAATTTACTATACGCTTCTGTATTCACGGATTTCACGTGTTCATAAAATAAACCTTCATTCGATAGATGCTCAATATAATAAACGTCATTGATTAATTTAATATATTATATTTTATTCATTATTTATCTTACCCCGCCCAAGTGTATTATGCATGCACGAGTGTTGTATTTGCATAATATAATTTTATATTATAATGTAACAATATATTATTAGCGATACCTAAGTCTCACTACGCAATTAAATTATTCTATGTCTGCGTAAAACCCGTTACAAATAAAATAGTACATAGTCAAAAAATATATTATTATAAATATATTGATTATTTTATTTCGGAAACAACGCTGAGACAGTTGTCAGTTATTCTGTTATTGTTCCAAATACAATATGATAAAATAATATGAGTAATAATAGTGACGATTATTAATTGATTGTAACAATGGGAATCATAATACGATCATATTCTATTATTATGGCACTTGGGTCTATAAGGCCACCAATTGGCACCATCGATATGTGTGATGTAACTGGCAATAACGTCGAATAGTCATTCAGTTATATCATAAGTAGTAGTTGTATTTTTTTTCTATAAGGTAAACATTTACGATAGAATAATATTATTAATATATATATATTTTTTTAAATAAAGTACTAAAATAATAAATATATATCTTTGAAGATGCCCAAGAGCAATTTTATAATTTTGAAGCATATCGTTCTATGGGTAGGTATTATAATTGTGTTTATTATGCCAATATATCAGTATCACGTTTTTTCCGATGAACAACAACAAAATGTAGTAATAATAATACTTATTTTGACTATCTTGAATAACTTAATAGTTTTTTTTTTTTAATCACTGGTTTTTCGAGAGTCGCTACTGAGTCCCTTCCCTTATCTTTCAATCTCACTATGTAAATATCTTGAATCAAAATTACTTATTGTACAGAATACAGATGTTGTATAGATTGTAATTAAATATAAATATAAATTTTTATATAAATAGAGTAATTGTATATATTTATGTTTATTTTTGAGTTATAGCACATTTTGCAATTATATACATGTTATATCTCTTTATATTTTAAGTGTTTATGGTGCTGCTCACGGACGCCACTAGCAAAACATACTGACATACGTAACAATACAGTGCCATAATAACTGTTATAACAGTATTACTTACCTATATACAATATTATTATTATATCGTAGTATGACGTCGTAATATTACTCGCGTGCCAATGAAAATCGTATGGATGAATAGCGCAGATAAATAACTGCACGATTCAAGTCCGGTTCTATCGTATCTAGTATTGGGCCTCCAGAATTCCATTGCCCCACGGGCTTCCTCTTCCCAATTTCCAAAGTCCAATATTCATCCGACTCACCCATATACACACACACACACACACACACACATTTATCTTCTCATCACCCTACGTCGATGTGTCGACGTTAAAGTCTAGCGGTAATTTGAATGCCGGAATATCAACGCATAGGACGTGTAGGTACTTCGAATAATAGGTATTATATAATATTATATTATAATAATATATACTGTGCATTGTTATGTTATGGTAGCTGGTATTGAATGGTAGCTACGTTATTTACGCATACCTCCATCGCACTATAATATGCATGCTGATAATAATATTATAACATTATAGCCAATATATTATTATTATTATTATTATTATTATATTAATATGTGCCGTGTCGCCGCGCCGCGCCACGATTAATTAATTAATTTCATTAGTATAATTATTTACTGTGCAACATATTATAAGATAAACAGTACAGTAATATTATTATGAAGAATATAGGAACGCACTATTATACATGTTCAAAAAAATAATGTTCTATGATGCACTAAGAATTCAAACGAGAGTTAATGTCGTATATAAGCAAGGCTGGTCATTAACGAGTTAAAAAGTTAAAGTTAAGTTAAAAGGTTAATTTAATTTAAACTTTTTAACTTACTAAATTTCATTTTTAATTAACGTGAAATTAACGAATTAATTTTTCATTTTAAGAAGTAAGTTAAGTTAATTTATTTTGTTTTTAATTTTATTATATTCCACTATTTCAGTCGATTTCATTTTCATGTCAAAAAATATTTACCGTGAATCGTTTAAAGTAAAACATTTATAACATTCGAATCTAACTTATATGGAAATATTGTATAAACTATACAGTACAGTCTAATTTAGTTTTGGGTTGGAAAAAAATTAAGTACGCTAGCGTTGTATAAACAAATTAACTTTTTTTAAATTAATAAAAAGTTAACAAAAAGTGTGTATTAACTTTTAACTTAACTGGGTTAAAAAAATCATTAACTTGCACAGCCTTAATTATAAGTACGTATTTTGGGGATTTCCACCCCATGTCGTTAGATATTTGGACATTCGCCTAATCACCTGTACTATTCGGGATAAATTATTATTGTCGAAAATCAATATGTGTACATTTCCATTGGCTGATTGAGAATTCAAAAAGGTTTCCTTGCAGGCTGTAAATAGGTAAAAAGTTTACTACTTTGTGATAGTATAAAAAAATTTTCTCAAACTTGTTTTAATAATGTTGTTGTATAACTTATTTTTTAAGGAAAACCAGGCAACTAGTTTCTAAGGAAAGACAATCTCTAAAGCATATTATCCAAACAATAACATTTTCGTACTCTTTAATTGTGTATTATGGGTAGGTAAACCTACATAATATTACTTATACAATGAACTAGGTTATAATATTATGATATGATTTATTTTTCTATTCCATTATATTTTGTCATTCTTACGTAATATTAATTAAAAATTGATATTTTGTTTTTTAAAAAAAAGTTTTGGTTCTATTTTTGTACGTTCAGAGTGCAAACGTTTTTTTTTTAATGTCAGATGTGCCGAATGACTGATAATAAACTGCGCGATGGGTGCGCACATATTTATATATTATATTATGTATACCACAGCTATGTACAATAACATGTAAGCCGTGGACCTATATACTTCGTGCACCAACGTACGATATTATATACACGCATATACATATTATATATACATGATATATATGTACACATATATTATGCATGTATATACAGCGGAGTAACGGATATTATAATATATTCGTCTCCGTCGCGGTCTGCATACAATATGTGTTTTGGTTATCTTTTGGGGTGGCGGGTGGCTGTTTGTTGCGGTACACACATACACACGACCCACCCACCACCCACCCCAACACACCGCCGCACCATGGGCCATCGACCCGACCAGGATTATACGTCCACCGCCTCCACCACCGCGGTGGAGGACACAAACTCACACGCCCGGTGACATGGACACGCCGCCGTCGGCATTGGCCCTATATGTATGTATAATATGATAAATATATATATATAATAAGCGTTAACTGCTGTGGAGACAGCGCTCGGCATAATTATCATATTCAATTTTCGCGGGGCTATTAATTTCGGGAACGAGCTCGCGGTCCCGAATTCCGAAACGCTGTCAGCCCAGCCATCGCCCCGGCTCTTTGTTCCGCACTCCGCCGTGGCCAGGATCGACCGCAACGGATCCGAAAGGGATTTTACGCTCATACATAATAATATTATAATAATATTATAATACTATACAATATACATAATATTAATATATTATAATAGTATAATATCAGTGCTATAATGGCATCCGTAGTTTGGTTCGGGGGAGGGGGGGAGCGAAATAGGAATTTGCCATCTTCTATAAACTAAAAATTGGCCCTGTGTTGGTGAGACTAACTTACCGCCGTCAGGACTATAATTATTACTTACTATACAAGAATAAGTATATTCATATATAAAAGTAAATGGGTTCAGTAGATATGGGGGCTTAGACGAATTTAAAATTTAGTATTCATCTATAAATAGATATAAATGATTTGTAAACATAATCCAAATATATTCAACGCTAAGGGCCGTTCTTACAATGTCCGGTAAAGTGTCAGTTTACGCTAACCGACTGATAACAGATTTTATTCAGCCGGCAGAATTCAGCCGGTTAACTTTAACCTGACATTGTAAGAACGGCCCTAAATGTAATAGATATATTACATAAAGTGCGAATATATGTTTCTATTCACAATTTTTAAGGAATATTATCCTTAACATAATATTATAAACGTATCGATAACTAAATAAACTACTCATTACAATTTTCATTTAGATACATAAACATTTTAGAGAAAATCATCTGCCATATAATTTGAAGTCAAAGGGGGGGATTTTCTTTTGAAAACAATACGTTTGTATCGCCACAGGAAACTCCTTAAATAGCACAAAAAATATCAGGAGTTTGAAAATATGGTCTTCGGGTAAACTTATAAATTCTTAAAATCAGAATTCGAATGAATGTATACTATTAAAAGGAAAGGTGGGGTAAACATGCTTACAATACCACCCTGTATATGTATAATAATAGAGTAGGTACGTTTGTTGTTTGTGTATGTGTGTGTGTGCGTGTCGCAATGATGTTCGTTTGATGTCCATTTGCACGCGCACGTCATAAAACGACTGAAATCGCGTTCTGTACAATATCATAATGCGTATTACGATTGTGTAATATACTCAGTCGGGTCAGGGTTGAGATATTAATTGATCCACTAATCTCATGTTTTTATAACGCATGTAAACGCACCTTAAATAATGTAAATATTGTAAATGATTGTAATGCACTTAATATTACAGAAATCATTATAACAATATCGTTATATTCTATTATAATTAATTATTATATAGACTGAAAAAAAAAAATTATATGTATTTATAATATTTATATATAAATATATATATATTATATATCATTATATCAATCATGACATTGTAACTGACAATAATTGAAAACCTCGGGGCAACAACCAGATACGCCCCTTTTTAAACAATTTTCAACAGACAAAAAAAAAACATTGTAAATTCCAAAAAAAAAAAATATTTTTAAAAAATAGTAGATTTTAGTTCTAAGGTACCTACAACATATTATGGTCTAATAGATTAATGCTAACTTTTAATAATGAATTGAGGAAGCAACAAAAACTTGTTAGGACATATCTTGTTGTGGCACAAATAACAACAACAAGACAAGTCCATTTTGTATTATAACTTCATATTATATAACAGTCGGACATGTCTGATCGTTGCAGCAATTGATGTAGGTTTTTTTTTTATTTTATAACGTGAAATAGTGATTTTGGCCAAAACATGGACATGCCTCGTTGTTGCCCCATGGTCTTCAATTGTAATCATCAAAATATCTCACCTATAGGTATTTGTATTTTTACTAAGTAATGTTGATTTTGTCTTTTTTTATTTTATTAAAAAAAAGTACTTACAATTTATGATTAATACACTTCAAGTACTGAAAATAACAGTGGTAATGATATTATATCGACACGAAGACTCGAGAAAAATTAGTCCCTTACGGATAAAATGGCACAAAATTCAAAGGGTACGGAAATTCATATTTTAATTAGAGCATTCAATACAATATTGCTTCGTACATCAAACCATTAAGTAATTGGTTATTCATTAATTCGTGGAACCAAAAACTGTCGCTACTTAAAAAAATACCTCGCATTCTTTAATATTAACTATGACATTATAATCGAAACTTAAATTATATATTCCAAAATGACTTTGTTGCACATACAATTTGGTGTCGTAATCTGTTATAAGTCCCTCAGTTGTATACACGGCGGTGGTACGGCGCTGAGCCAGTGATTGTGGACCCATGCTTGCCACGTGGGGTTTTGCGAGGCTTTATCAATATATATATATATATATTTTTTTTATACAATCAAAAGGAATATACTACGCCTTAGATCATATACAATGGATGGAGTTATGGAATATTACGCGTATAAAATTAGTTGAAGCCAACATAACTATAGGAATTATAGGACCTGTGACACCTGCGCTTGCGCGACAGTTTATCTTAACAGCACGTCTGCAGCTGCACTCTGCGCCAAACATTAATGACATGAGACCACGCGCATGCGCATATCACTGAGGTCCTACAGTTATGTTGGCTTCACGAATTCTTCGTATGACTCTATCCATTGTATATGATCTAAGTACTACGCTAATAATTATTAGTAATAAACAGATAAATATAAAATGATGACATTTCAAAAGTAAATAATTTTATTTAAGAAATAATATCTTTGGCTAATCCTTAAGGTCTCATCGTACCAACATACCTATTGAATAATTACCTTAATGGGATGCCTTTTAGGTGCAGCAGTGGTATGGAAACTGAGTCTCCTTGTCCCCTTCGGCCTTCACTTTAAATTTTAAACCATACAGTGACCGCATCTTTCATTTATTTTAAAGTTTTAATGAATGTACCGCTGTAATTATAAGTACTACGCAGGTCTGCATCATATAAGATAACATGCGACGTGTTATCTTGTATTTCTAAGGACGAATTTTTTTCGGATTAGTGAGTTTAGATGGTAAAACAATTTTTTATAGAATTTATTGTAACCATTTATGGCTAGTTTTCTCACACTTGGTAACTATTGACTACTATAGTGGTATTTATAGGTTTGAAACATACCACGGAATAATATATGTAACAAGCATAAAAGCTATTGCTAGGTCCACAAACAGTCCAAATTACGATTTTATATAATAGTATTTTATTAGCTAGATCAATTTTTTAATTTCAGGAAGGGACGAAGTGAAATTGAATGTTTGTTTGCTTGCGTTTTTGTGTCCTGAGATGGGACCACGTGGTAATATTTTATCAAGAGAATGCTTAAATATTATTTTCTGGATGGATGAATAGAAGTTTTGTTTAGTAAGGACGGGTGAACATTTATTACATAATTTGGTCTACTGATATCATAATATGTACATACACTACCTACTTAAATAATACACCGGTGTATATGACAGAACAAAATGCAATAGATTGTATGATAAAAAAGTCAATGTTCATCAACTTAGTACCTATACAAATATTCCGACGTAAAACGAAACACAGTGAGTAATACTATCAAATACTGTCATAGATCAAATAATTCATGACGTTTTGGATTGGAAATGAGGAGTATTGCTTTTGACTAGTCCACGGATCATTGACTAGAGGTTCCAGCGAACGAGCCTCATGTGCAGCTGCCGAGGATGCAAAAGATTCCACTGAGCGCAACGGGCATAATAATTGGCACGTGATATGAAACATGACACATCACATCGAAATTCCCATAGCTCTGACGTATGTACGATGGTTAAAATAAACATATTAAACTGACAGCTACATTACCTATGGTATCAATTATTGTCATCTAACTGCATTTAAATATTTTACATGTAACTTTCTATATAGGTATTCAACATTGTAAAAGTGTAGGTATAGTCCCCGCTAAATATTAACTTTCATAATAATACTAAAGTTGTAGTTCAATTGTTTTTATGTGTGACTAATAATATATTTGTTTAGATACTATAAGGTAAACACGGAATTAGATTGCTAGTTATGATAAAAATATTGCATCAACACGTTTCAAGTTTTTTTTTATAATAATCTAAATTATGATCGTACCTTCATATAGTAATATTAACTTAATTGTTTTTAAATACCATACACGCAAAATATATTTTCAACCAGTTTATAAGTTATTGGTGTAGGACGTAGGTACATAATAAACATGTTGCAAAATAACATAGAGATTCAAGCCATTGTAACGATTACTCTTAGTGATGCGCAAATTAAAGTAAACGTAACGTTTTATAGTATAGGTAGATTTACGTAAAATTAATATAATTGTAACGATATATTATAATATTATTATAATATATCGTTCATATGTCAATATGATTTATAATATAATAAGTAGTATGTTTTATTATTGTTTATTTGCGTTGCAATGACAATAAACAAAATGTTACAAAAATCGGTTTGAAAAAAAAAAGTTATAGGTATACTCAACCCGAAAAAATATCAAAATATGTTAAAATAACCAAAAATATTAAATTATTTGTCTTGTACCGAAGTTTAAATTTTCGTTTTGAAATTGTATAGACTCCGATTTTTTTTCCGGAGGGGGGAATAAATAGCTAAAACCATTAAACTTCAGACAAAAAACCTCGCCTTCGTCCACCATCGTTGTACTGCGTATCTACCCACATATGTATATTATATTATGCGGCCACGCAATAAACGGTCGACGAGTTTTCACGTAAAATACATTATAACGAGTTCACGTCGTGAAATCTCTGCAGTCTTGTAAAACGTGGTCGAGCGAGAATAGGTGGAAGTGAATAGAAAACAAGGAGACAGAGCAAACAAGGGGGTTTTTACCGGGTTGCCTATCGTTCGCAACCCCTCCGGCCATTTCTTCACGACCATCTCCGGGTTAATTGCTCGGAAGGATTGTTACGGTTGGTTACCCGCAAACCCCTCCACACCACCGTCGGGCATATCCCGTTCAAAACGGGCATTTTGAGAATAGGATACCGTGGCAGGTGTGTGTTCAGTTGGTGGTGGCCGGGGGTGGAAGCTGCATGGTGGGAGGGGGAATGGGGAATGACATAGGGAGTGAATGAGAACGGCGTGGTTGCTGGGAGAAGAGACCTAACTAACAAAACAAAATCACCACAGTATGTGTAGTGGAAACGGTATTACTTCGTATCCGCATTTTTCCATTAGCGCGAACATTCCTCGCGCTCTTTTACGATCATGTGACTTTTTTCGTTTTTCGGTTTTTCTTTTTTTTTTTTATCGATCGATGCACTACCTCTATATAATATACGAAATCCAATTCATTTTTGTGTTTTTTTTCTTGCGATTCTCTCAAGTCCGATGGAAAAACGATTTTCTTATCTGATTTTTTATCATGCTTTTTTCACTTATAATCTAAATAATATTATATTATCCTGATTCAATTTAAAATTTAATTCATTTTTGCATATATTTATTTTCGAGAAATTTCATCATGAAAATAATGTTTTAAAATAATAATACGAATAAACAGAATTACAATATCATAACTGTATACACACGTTAAATGTTCGGTTCTGAGCCAAGCTAAGGATGTAATACTTGTCTTACCGTGTTGTGTGTTTGTTTGCTATATAGTCATCACATTTTAGAGTGGAAATTCTGTTACTTTAATATTCAATTGTGTAGGTGGATTCTGGTAGAAAATTAGATCTAGTTGGAATTTTTTTAAGTAAAAATCAAGAAATTCCTCAATAATTGTGAAAAATTGAACAGGTACTAGATTTATAGACAATTTATAAACAATAATTTATTTGTTTTCAGTTACAGTACCTGATCAATGGACGTAGCTAACTCAACCTACTATACAGTAGAACGAGTTCGCATGCTTTTACATACTATTTTATTGGTGTGCAATTTATTTAATAATAAAAGTTCCCTGTTTTTATAATTACAATTATTATCCTAAATTCTTGAAACTTTAGTAGATATCTAGCCAATTATTTTAAACGAATTTAACTGATGGCTCAACTTAGCATTTATATTAACTTTATTTTAATGAATTCTGAAATAATGAGTTAAAATGTCTGAATTGTAATAATAATATTTTCTATTTTCTATAGATTAATTCACTATCATCAAGTTTATTCTCGGTATCGTTTAATTTTATCCTCAATATTTAATACTATAATGTACCTTGTTCATAAGTTCATAACAACGGAAATAATATGGAATATCCATACAGAAGTAATCCTATAAAATATACAGTTTTAAATATTATATTTCAGATATTATATACTAATATTATCCCAAAACGCATTCCATAACTTTTCATTAACATTGTAAAATATTTGTATGGCAATTCAAAATTCATAATCGTGAAAAACACAACCACCATTATTGACTTTTGTAGTTTCTGACATGAGAACAGTTTTTATTAATCTAAAACGATTGTTCTTTAAACAATACAACGTATCTCATATAAATGTATTTTATGTACATATAGTATGTTGGTAAAACCTACAAAGTAATTAATACAAACACCAGAAAGTTTAAAAACAAACTTTTCAATGTCGATGTAATTTAAATTTAATAAAAACGAATGTTTGTGAGGATCATATACGTCTGAAAAAGGAAAACCCCTTTTTTGTGCTTGGGTGACCAAGTAAAACTCCGCTTGGAAGTTAGATAGGAGATTTTCCACACACCAGTAAATAGATAATGTGGTGAAAAAATGACGCAAGCTTTAAAAAAAAAAAAGAAGAGTTTTGTGATTAATGAAGTAAGTTTATAACCTATTTTTCCTCGCTGAAATGATTAATCTGTTAAGTTATACGATTGAAATATCCAGTTGTTGAGTAAACGTGAGGTTCTTGGTATGGCAATGAAATATTTGTATATCTTAGTTTCATTAGACAGCAGCAGATTTCGTTTGGTTTATGCAAATTATCGAAGGTCCTGAACCATAGAAAGTTTTAATCCTAATGTTTATGAACTGAGCTCATGTAAAATAGTTCAATAATTTGTTATAGGAAACTCGTTGTTTCATCAGACCGTAGTTATATTATGATTTTAGTCAATGATGTGGGGCAATAACGAGTTACCTAATAAGTTACAATTTGAGTTTAACTTATTAAGTTAACTGGTTGGTTTAACATTTTTATCAACTCGACTTGTTATAAATAATTTCATTAAGTGTTGAAAATATTATTAAAAAAAAAAAGAGAGATGTTATGATTACTCAAAATTTTGTATGGTTATTTTACGGTAAAACACATTTATCATAGTAAACAACAATAATAATAATATAGGGGAAACATTAGGCACCCGTCTAAAGACTATATTAATAGCCACAATCCCGCGAGTTACACTCATAATATTTATTAATACGATCATCGTTATATGTGCCTGTTTACATTTATATTTATCATTTCGTACATAGGTACCTAGTATAATAATATAGGTGAATAATACATTTATTTTTTTTTCTTTCCCCACTTACTGCACGTTTACACTGTTGCAGAATTTTTTACAATTTTATAAACTATACCCTGCTATTATTAGTACTTAGTGATAAGTATTTACTATAAGCAGTTGCTCTTTTAGTAACATAATACAAATATATATAAGTCACTCATTCATTCATCGTTACATCTCAAATACTACAAAACGTACGAACTTGAAATTTCGAATAGTGGTTTCTCTGAATATGACCTAGATATGCAATAATAGAAAGAACTTTACTATATTCGTATTTTAAAAAGGTCCTCAAACGAGGATTTTGAGATTTGCGGTGGAAATTAACATTTTTTTTATATATAAATGGTTGCCATTGGTTACTTGGGTGTTTCAGGTACACACATGCATAAAATCTTCGAGCTTACATTGTCTCAATTAAAGAAACTATATCTTAAAACCAAATGTATGTGTGTAGCTTATATAATATACTCAAAAAGTACTCAATCGAATTTGACCAAAACCTCAGAGATTGATTTTAGATATGATAAACCACCTTAAAAAATATACCAAGTGCTAAATCCAAACCAAAATTTGTGGTTGGCCATCTAGGTAAAATTATTTCACAAAGCTAAATATACACTGACACCAATTTATCCGTGAACTGAGGTACACTAAAACAGAGATACACCTATATAGCGTATTATATATACTTTACACATAGGAGCCGGAAAATCCTGCTAGTAAATTATTATAAATCACAATTAACACTGATTTATAATATTCTATTCGTATGAATATTCAATTATTATCTAATTAGTGGACAAGACTTATTTTCAGTTTCGGATTTCAAATTTAAATGGCAGTCGACCACACCATGAATGGGGCCTCGTACAAACTTATCCGTGACATAGGTATGTTTTTAAAAATTTTTTGTAGTTTAGGTTGGATGTTTGTGTGTCATGAATTAAAATATACGATGCTGCATATTATCTTAATACTTAATGCCTGTTTTAGATTCTGAGTGGAACGATGAATGTATTGATTTTACAATGATGTGTGTTTTTTTATTTTTTTTTTATTTTTTTTTTTATTTTTGTGTCTGTCATCACCTTTTAGGTCAGTAAAAGTGCTTGGATTTTCTTCAACAGTACCTTTTCTGATAGGAAAGTGAATCTAGTTGGTACTTTGGGGGTCAAAAGTAAATTTTTTTTAATAATTTTCAATAGCGCCGTGAAAAACAAAAGAAAAATTAACGAAAAACGGGAATTTTTACGCAAAATCTGTTTTCGAGAAAATTGATTTTGGGTTTTTAGTGTACATTAAAATGAATGACTGTAGATACATGAAATTTTCACTGGATGTTTA
>NC_042494.1:57230306-57236890 GCF_005508785.2 Acyrthosiphon pisum
TTTTAAGTTCAAATTTGAACAAAAGTACAATATTAAAAACCTGGAATAACTATTTTAGTTATTTTGTTTTGATTGTATAATATTATTTGTGGGTACTTGAAACTTCTAAAGTATACTATTATATATCTATGATAGTACCACGGTTTGTTGTTGATGTATAACGCGTTACCTAGCTAATGGATATTGTGATATGATTAATTTGGAATTTATTATTGATACCTATTATAGGTCAATTTTTTTTTTAATACTATAGATAAGTATACCTATAATAAGTATGTCTAATACCTAGACGGCTAGACTGACAAACCGTCTCCGCTCAGAATCGTTTTTCTTATACAGTGATATTATATCATTGAACTCAAATTTAATACTATCCATTATACAGTGACCCACTTGTAACCTACTGTACAGCAGAGCGACATCCACTTACCCACCTTTTTTTTTTTCTATTAACTTAACTTATTGATTTAAGTTGATTGATTTATTTTTATTGTTAATGGTTATTATAATTTTTATTAATATTATGTTAACATAATTTTAGACTTAATACTTTATTGATATTATATTAAATCCATCTATTATTTAATTAAAAAAATATAGTTAAGTGAACAAAATTGAAAATATTATCATTACTTTGTCCAGCCTTACTTTTAGTGGACTGTATGAAGGAAGTATGTAATTAAAATTGTGTGTATGTGTGTTGTAAATTTATTTGTTTGGGTCCTTTTGTGGTTTGAAGTGTTAATGGTACACTGAATTGTAATATCACGAAAGTGTAAGCTGCTATCTCAGCTGCTATCTATAAACTTAATTTTTATTATTATTTACTAAAGAGTGATCGTAGATGTCAAAATGCGTTTAGGGAAGTCTTCAGGTTGTCTATCTGATGTTTTCATAGGATTTCCAGAATTCTTTGGAAACCATATAGTGATTTGTATTACACTTTTGAATTTGAATTTAATTTTAAATTGCTGATTTCAGTATTTGCAGTAAATACAATTATTTCCGTGTTTACCAAATTTAATCAAATACATGACGAACAACGAACTTTATTACAGTTGTACGTCTTTGGTTGAACCGGAAGTATCATCCCGTTTATTGCATACGATGGATGCTATTTGTATCTTTCGTAAATTCTCCATATTATGACTATTTGGTGGAAATGTTTGTCCTAGGTATTTTTTCTTTGTGTATTCTATATCAGAACTACAATGGGATATTGTTATATTCATTGTTTTATATCTTTTTCGATTCGTTTTGCTAAGAATGTTATTTTTGTTCCATATCTGTTTTCCTGTGTGTCTTAAATAATGTTTACTTAGTTTTATGCCCCGATAAAATAACAAAAATTAGCATTTAATATCACAAATGTATTATGTTTGTAAGTTTATAACATTAGATATACCTACTTATATTAGTTTTATTAATTAAACCTGAACTGTTTCTTATCAACAAATATTAATAATTAATTTAAAGAGTAAATATGTAATTAACATGTAAATAAAATATTACATTTTCATAATTTACAATAAACTATTAATTGTTGGTAAATTATAATTTTTAGTTTATGATTTTTATTAATTGATTTATATTATTTTCTTAAAAATTAAATTTTTTTTAGATTCTGAGTGGAGCGAGGAAACTAGTGGCCTTACAATGGTGTTTATTTTTTATTTATTTATTTTTTTTTTTATCCTGTATGCAAAACATTTAATAAATTGGATCAAGATACTACTTTAGACAGGTAATTTTTCGAATTTCTCAATAATTATTTAATGCCACAGGAAAAATCACCAACAAATTACGAGAAACCGCTAAAAATGGGATTTTAATTTCTAACGCTTTGCTCTGACCATTAGAAACGAATAAAAAATAATAAAACCTATTATAATTTAAATTCAACTTACAGGATATAAGAAATAATAACAATATCCAGATTAACAAATCGTCTTCGCTCGGAATCGTTTTTCTTATACAATGATATTATATCATTCAATTCAAGTTTAATGCAATCCATTATACATTAACCCACTTGTAACCTACTGTACAGCAGAATGACATCCACTTGCCCACTTTTTAAATATTTGTGCTTATAAATTATTTAAACAAATAACTCAATAAAGTAATGGAAATTATGTAATAAGTTATTATATTATTAAATATTTTAAACATCATAATATTATATAATGTATTTCAACATGGAATAATATAATTTTTTTTTATACAATATATTATGTATATTAATTATTATTAACACGATTAACAAATAATTAAATAATTTATGTAATGAAAATCATAATACTTTAATGCCTATGTATTTAATTAAAATAATACGCACATTCATGTCTACAATTACTATAGGTACCTATATAAACGGTTTAAACACGTCAAAAATATAATAAACTAAATAAATATAACATTATGAATGTGCATTAATTTGTGTTCATCCATTTTATAATTATTTTAAACTAATAATATTATACGTCATATTATAAGTAGGTATGTTTTATATTATAAATTTAAGTTTTAGGGTTTATAAATTAATACTGTATTTCTCTTCCATTATTATGTTTTCGTTTGGATTGATTCTTGACTTCGTTGATATTCCTATCGTATAAATAACATTTTACCCATAAGAAAGATTTTTTTTTATCCTACCCGGGATATTAATATAGCAGCAAACAGGGGATTTTTCAAAGGACTTGGGGAAGTGTGTTTATATGGTTCTCTTATCTGTTCCGTTCTTTTGTGTGCTGTTTATAAAGCAGACGTTAGCGTTATCGGGCTGTAATGACGTGTTTAAGGGCCGAATTTTAGACATGTTATCCCTTAGGAAGAAACCCTTTTCGTAGTACATTGGATTCTTTACCATTTTCTTTTTTTTGTTGTCCTGTATTATCATGTTAAAACAGAGATTATATAGACTTCGGCGTTTTGATTGATTAATCGTGTGGCTGACGTTAAATCATATCCTTATTGAGCACAGAAAATTCATATTACGAACGATTGTAAGTATATTGAATAACTGAATATTACATTTCGTTTTCTCATTTCAATATGAATTGTATGAATCATATGCATTAAAATCAATGGAAATCATTCGTACACATATATATCGAAAAAAAATGTATTCGTTTTTCACGTTGAGTAGTAAAATAAAATATTAAAATAATGATCAAATCAAAGTGGAATGTGTTTTTATATCATTTTGACAGTAGGTACATATACAACACTATTCTATATTTGATGTAATAATTTCTTTTTTATTCAGAATCAAAGACGTTTCAAATATTTCACTCGTGAACCCTATCAAAGCTCGACTGTACACGAACATAAGTTCATTTTTTGATTGTTGATAACAGGATGCCTGCCGAATGATAAATTAAATATAAAATTCAATGTATACAACAGTTGAATATTATGTTAAGTAATTTATGACTAATACTTGAAGTCCTATTTTTTTACATTTGATATTTTGATATTTATGAATTATGATGATAAAATAATCTTTGCAGTGTGTGTGTGTGTGTGTGTGTGTGTGTGTGTGTGTGTGTGTGTATAACACAATTAGCATGTGTGCTACTACAGTGGACATAAAAGTCTATTAAAATTTTGAAGAAAAGATTTGTGAAACTTTATTCGAAGGGAGTACAAGCCTGATTCACACGTTAAAATGAGCAAACTTCTTTATTAAATTAAAATGTAATTAATTATGTTTATGTTTTTAGACTTACAGGGAGGACATCTATCTTTGCTCAAACTTTACAAGCCTATTAATTTGATTAATCTGATGTAAGTAATCATTTTTTTAAAGAAATATTTAATGGAAGGAAATAGGTAAAACTTCAATTTATTGGTAAGGAAAAAATCCAATAAATATAATAAATCGATGTTTAAATCAAGAATAAAAAAAGTCATAATACATATACATTATATTTTAAATAAGATATTATATTATTTGAAAACTGTAAATTAAATTATTAAATGTTTATTGGTTACGTAGAACTATATTGTTTGATAAACATATATGAGTCCATTATTAGTACACATATATTAAATCTAATAATAATAAGTCGTGTTGTTTTGCTTCTGATACCCAACCTAATGTTTAATGTGTTTTTAAAAAAAACCGTATGATTTGGTACCTAGTTTATTACTATTTACTACTTATACGATGTACTTACCTACTATTCTTCTAAGTACCCACTAATGAATAGTTTATATAATGTATTGCTATTTGCTAATCAATATTGCTAAATATTGCTTGAAAAACGTTTATGCGATTGGTAGTTATTATTTAAACGAAGATCTTTTACTTTTTGAATTGTAATAAGAAAGTTTTTTTGTATCATAAAAATTAACAATCCATAACGGCCGTTAGGGACTAAGAAGTGGTTTTCTGGTCGTTTATTATTATTTTTTTCTGGTTGTTTGAAAATATATAAACCTATATAAAACGTTTGTCCCAGCGGGTGGTTTGAGTTTATTTCACCATGGCGAATTTATAGCTCAAAAATAATTATCGCTCTACGTGGGTTTTCCAATTTCCCGGATGAAATCTTTCACAAAAACGAGATATTTTAGATTCCATCGACGTATATTATGTGACCCCTACCCTCATTTTCTTCAACATGATAAGGCAAAAAAGACTTAAAAACGTTCAGCATAGTGATTTATCTCTATTATGTTTTACGTCATTTTAGTCCCCACTGTCTTTATATTGTAAATGCCAAATACATCATCGCATTATAATTATATCAATGAGGTAAAGTAAAATAAAACTATACATTAATACCAATTGATATCAACATATTTAATATTATTATGTAGGTATGACAATCATTTTATAAAAAAAAATTATTATCTAAGATATATACATGGTACTATAATACATGCACTATGTTAGCTATTATAAAATAAAAATGTAGGTATATTAAAATATTGAACGAAAACATTGAAACAATATAAGTTTTTTATACATGTGTAGATACCTAGTACCTATATATATAATTGTACAGTATTGTATTATATATTATATAGTACAATTTTACATAATAGAGGTATTTAAATGAATTGTACTGATTATGATATAATTAACATAGTTTAGGTAATAAACGATATAATATGTAAATACATTAACTAATCATTACATTTTTAAATAAAAACATTTGATTTAGGGTATCAAGATGGCTGTATAATAATTATTATAATTGTGTGTAAAATATCAAAATGTTTGATATTTACTATAGTAATAAAATTTGAATTTTAGAATACAGTTGTTTATTCAAACTTACCTATTAGTTAGACATTAAGAAATAATTAATTAATTTTAAATATGAATACCTTTTATACTCTACACCATTTTATCAATGTATTATATATTATTATTATTCCATACTTTATTAATATCGATATCTAGCTGTTAAATGATAACTAATGAGCGATGAATTAAAACATTCGGTAATATTTGATTATTAAAAATAGACAGTCGATTCGATGGCTATGTACGAGTTGATTCCCTGCAGGTCATTATAATAAATTATTATTTTCAATATTTAGTTAGATATAAAGCCTATTAGCCTAGCCCAAGAAATACCTCGAGGAGGTTGTCTAACAAGTTTCTCAACAATTTTGTTCTTTTTAGTTTTTCATATTTTGAAAAACATTCAATTTTTTGTTAAAAAATTATTATTAAAACAATTTAGTAATTTGGTAAAAATGTATAACACATTATTTTTAAAATCTGGTAATAAGATTGCTAGTATACCGCAAAATAATGACCCGGGAATCTACTCGTACATACTTAATAATGACCAGGGAATCAAATAATACATAAAGCAGGTCTCAGGAATCAACTCACCTACTGCGGATTCGATCATGTTATAGTTGTCCAATCAATTTTATAGAATGTTCTATACAATGGAGTTAACATCTGAGAAATCATAAATAATATAACACTATTATTACGATGCACTGCACGTAATACAATTGTATAATAATTTGTTCCAAAGGACTGGTCACGCTACGATTCTTTTAAAGAGCTTTTGAGTTATATTAAATAATTCAGATGCAATTTCTTGTTGCTAAAAAATAATTCAATGGCTCCAACGTGTACAATACAATAATGTCACTATAATAATAGTTATTAGACACATCGACATATTGTGTTTAACGGTAAAAAAAAATAAAAATGTCAAGTAGCTTTTGAAGTAATAAGGTGATTCTACCTATTGTAGTGTTAGTACGCGTGTATGTAATGGCTTCGTTATTTAAAAAATGTCTGTTGCGTTTAACACTAATTAAAAAAATACATAAATCTTATGTAAAATCAGTGGCGTCATTTCAGTTTTGAGAGGGGGGGGGGGGCAAAATTTTTGACCGGCCCAAAATAAAACTGAAAAAAAAAGCTTACTAGTTAGTATCAAAGGTTAATGTCATAAGCATACAGGTAAGTAACCCATTTTTTTGAGAGATAACAATAACTAAATAATTAATACATATATGTAGAGGTTACTTAAATATTATATTACCTATTAGCCCAAAACTAGCCCATACCCGGCGGCCCACTAATGACAAATAGGGGG